>NW_026970378.1:140000-210000 GCF_028390025.1 Pseudophryne corroboree
AGCTAGTGGAGCCCGATGCTGGTGTAAAAATAATGGGGGACCCTACTCTTTTTGTCCCCCGTATTTTTTGCACCAGCACCAGGCGCAGAGCCCGGAGCTGGTTTTAAAAATACGGGGGATCCCCTGTCCGTTTTTCCCCCGGATTTTTAGAACCAGGACCGGCTCAAAGAGCCCGAGGCTGGTTATGCTTTGGAGGGGGGACCCCACGCAATTTTTCTTTTCCGGGTTTTTCACATTCCATTTAAAAAATAATAATAATAATCTTTTAAAAAATATATAAATAATACTTGTGCCTCCAAAAAAGACAAACCAAGTACCTAATCCCTTCTAATATAAATAGATATGCTATTACCCCAAAAAAATATTATTTTTTATTAGATTCCGCCTGCAAAGTGTAGCGGATTGAAAATGACGAATTTACTGTTTAAAAGCACTGTTGTCGAATTTACAAACTTCAATTGAATATACTTTTGTTGAATTGCCGCATTTGTACCATTGCAGAAAAGTCGAATTTGTCAAATGTCGAATTTTAAAAAGTCGAATTTTGAAAGGATGCAAGATTAGGCCCCGCCCCCTTCTTCACATCAGCCGTCCCCTTCTACCCCTGTACCTTGCTCTCTCCTGTCTGTGCTCTCTCCCGTCTGTAGGACTAGGCCCCGCCCCCTTCTTACCCTCCAGTGACTGCTCTCTCCTGACAAGTGGACCAGGCCTGCCCCCTACACGCTGCTGGTGTCTTCATTGTTACTTGGTCTGGAGCTCCGTTGGGGAGAGAACTCACGTGAGCTCATTAAGAATGAGGAACTGGCATGTTTTAATTTTATTGTGAGTAGTGTAGTGTGGTGATGTAGTATGTTGTATGGGGGGTATAGTGTAACTATGAAGTGCAGCATATGGGAGGGCTATAGCATAGTGATGTAGTGTGGCATATGGGGGGTGGTAGCGCATAGGCGTGCGTACAGGGGGTGCCTGGTGCGCACAGGCACTCCCTAATGTCCAGCACCGCTGCACGCCACGCTTGCTGTGGCACAGTGATCGCTGAGTGTGTGATCGGTGGAGCCTAGCCTGTAGCTCATTTCCGTACCTCCCACCACCGCTGCGCCCGCCCCCCCTCTGCCTGCTGCTAATACTATGCTGAGTGCATTCGTCGGCGGCCTCACTGGGGGGACTGGTGTCACCTTGCAATGTGACGTGGTGATGTCCGCCTATGCTCTCCTCCCGCCCACCCGTGCTTTCCTCCCGCTGCGGTCTCTCAGTCCTAGTGTGCCGCGGCTGCCACACCACTAGCAGTGTTCCTCTAGGGGGGACTGGGAGCCGCCGGCAGACACATTCTGCTGAGACTTACTTGTCAGTGCGGGTTCCGGATGGCAGGCGGCGGGTGGGAGGGCAGACGGGGAGCAGGTGTCACAAGGAGTGTGTGGGTAACTAATTCACAATACTTCCGCTCAACGTGGCACTGCTGGTCCTTCATCTCCCATGTCTCTTCACCAGGTGGCGGGCGGCCCGGAAATTAAGTGATGTGTTGTGCAGCAGTCAGTGTGAAGTGACTGTGAATAACACTGATGGTGCTGATGATGCTGCTGCAGAATCGGGAAGCAATTAATTCATAAATATAATGTACTCAGTGTATTATACATACATAAACATGTACATACGTGTATTTGTGTATACATGTATATACATGAGTGTGTGTGCATATATATATATATATATACAGCCAGTTCCCAGGAACAAAAGTCCTCCCCCGCTTCCGCTAAGTCCACAGCATGACGCTGGGGCTCCACTGGTGGAGCCAGGTGCGGTGGGGGCCCGTCTCAAGTGCTTCAGCAATCAGTGGGCTTGCTCACAGGTGGATCCCTGGATTCTACAAGTAGTGTCTCAGGGATTCAAGCTGGAATTCGAGACGTCTCCCCCTCGCCGTTTCCTAAAATCTGCCTTGCCAACATCTCCCTTGGACAGGGAGGCTGTGATAGAGGCAAATTCACAAGCTGTATTTGCAGCAGGTGATAGTCAAGGTACCCCTCCTTCAACAAGGAAGGGGTTACTATTCCACAATGTTTGTGGTACCGAAACCGGACGGTTCGGTGAGACCCATTTTAAATTTTAAATCTTTGAACACGTATATAAAA
Source organism: Pseudophryne corroboree (assembly GCF_028390025.1). Lineage (NCBI taxonomy): Eukaryota > Metazoa > Chordata > Amphibia > Anura > Myobatrachidae > Pseudophryne > Pseudophryne corroboree. The sequence continues at coordinate 142,127 of NW_026970378.1, forward strand.
CGGTTCAAGTTCAAGATGGAATCGCTCAGGGCGGTTATCTCAAGCCTGGAGGAAGGGGATTACATGGTATCACTGGACATCAAGGATGCTTACCTGCATGTCCCCATTTACTCTCCTCACCAGGAGTACCTCAGATTTGTGGTACAGGACTGTCATTCTGCGGCGGGACTGCCGCATTCTAGATCAGTAAAAGCCCATTCCACGAGGAAGGTGGGCTCTTCTTGGGCGGCTGCCCGAGGGGTCTCTGCTTTACAACTTTGCCGAGCTGCTACTTGGTCGGGGTCAAACACATTTGCAAGATTTTACAAGTTTGACACCCTGGCTGAGGAGGACCTAGAGTTCGCTCATTCGGTGCTGCAGAGTCATCCGCACTCTCCCTCCCGTTTGGGAGCTTTGATATAATCCCCATGGTCCTTACGGAGTCCCAGCATCCACTTAGGACGTCAGAGAAAATAAGATTTTACTCACCGGTAAATCTATTTCTCGTAGTCCGTAGTGGATGCTGGGCGCCCATCCCAAGTACTTGTACATAGTTATTGTTAACAAAAGGGTTATTGTTGAGAGCCATCTGTGCAGAGGCTCCGTTGTTGTCATACTGTTAACTGGGTATAATATCACGAGTTGTACGGTGTGATTGGTGTGGCTGGTATGAGTCTTACCCGGGATTCAAAATCCTTCCTTAGTGTCAGCTCTTCCGGGCACAGTATCCTAACTGAGGTCTGGAGGAGGGTCATAGGGGGAGGAGCCAGTGCACACCAGGTAGTCCTAAAGCTCTCTTTAGTTGTGCCAAGTCTCCTGCGGAGCCGCTATTCCCCATGGTCCTTACGGAGTCCCAGCATCCACTACGGACTACGAGAAATAGATTTACCGGTGAGTAAAATCTTATTTTATATATATATATATATATATATATATATATATATATATATGACTTGGGGTTTGTTTTATTAGATAGAGCATGTCCCTGTGAAGTGCCTTTTGGGGTTGTGGTTTTTCAGAAAGTTTTAGGTTTTTTTTAATTAAGAGAAATATGCCCCATTATAGAGATCGGGCATTTCAATTAGTTGCGCCTGCGCAGTGGCCGCCAGCAGGGGGTGTACTAGAGTGCCTTCTCTTGAGAGCCGCAATATGGCCGCCTTCTCCCCGGTTATTCTGTAAATAGGAAAATAACCTCACAGGTTCACATAGGGCAGAGTTGCCACTACTAGTGCAGGGCTGTAACTTACAGTACTAAGGAAAAGCCATATACTAAATAGAGATGAGCGGGTTCGGTTTCTTTGAATCCGAACCCGCACGAACTTCACTTTTTTTTTCACGGGTCCGAGCCACTCGGATCTTCCCGCCTTGCTCGGTTAACCCGAGCGCGCCCGAACGTCATCATGACGCTGTCGGATTCTCGCGAGACTCGGATTCTATATAAGGAGCCGCGCGTCGCCGCCATTTTCACACGTGCATTGAGATTGATAGGGAGAGGACGTGGCTGGCGTCCTCTCCATTAGAATAGATTAGAAGAGAGAGAGAGAGAGAGAGATTGTGCAGACAGAGTTTACCACAGTGACCAGTGCAGTTGTTGTTAAGTTAACTTTTATTTAATATATCCGTTCTCTGCTATATCCGTTCTCTGCCTGAAAAAAACGATACACAGCAGTCACACAGTGTGACTCAGTCTGTGTGCACTCAGCTCAGCCCAGTGTGCTGCACATCAATGTATAAAAGCTTATAATAATTGTGGGGGAGACTGGGGAGCACTGCAGGTTGTTATAGCAGGAGCCAGGAGTACATAATATATTAATTTAAAATTAAACAGTGCACACTTTTGCTGCAGGAGTGCCACTGCCAGTGTGACTAGTGGTGACCAGTGCCTGACCACCAGTATAGTAGTATATTGTTGTATACTATCTCTTTATCAACCAGTCTATATTAGCAGCAGACACAGTACAGTGCGGTAGTTCACGGCTGTGGCTACCTCTGTGTCGGCAGTCGGCACTCGGCAGGCAGTCCGTCCATCCATAATTGTATAATTATATACCACCTAACCGTGGTATTTTTTTTTCTTTCTTTATACCGTCGTCATAGTCATACTAGTTGTTACGAGTATACTACTATCTCTTTATCAACCAGTGTACAGTGCGGTAGTTCACGGCTGTGGCTACCTCTGTGTCGGCAGTCGGCAGGCAGTCCGTCCATCCATAATTGTATTATAATATATACCACCTAACCGTGGTTTTTTTTTCATTCTTTATACCGTCATAGTGTCATACTAGTTGTTACGAGTATACTACTATCTCTTTATCAACCAGTGTACAGTGCGGTAGTTCACGGCTGTGGCTACCTCTGTGTCGGCAGTCGGCAGGCAGTCCGTCCATCCATAATTGTATTATAATATATACCACCTAACCGTGGTTTTTTTTTCATTCTTTATACCGTCATAGTCAGTCATACTAGTTGTTACGAGTATACTACTATCTCTTTATCAACCAGTGTACAGTGCGGTAGTTCACGGCTGTGGCTACCTCTGTGTCGGCACTCGGCAGGCAGTCCGTCCATCCATAATTGTATTATAATATATACCACCTAACCGTGGTTTTTTTTTCATTCTTTATACCGTCATAGTGTCATACTAGTTGTTACGAGTATACTACTATCTCTTTATCAACCAGTGTACAGTGCGGTAGTTCACGGCTGTGGCTACCTCTGTGTCGGCAGTCGGCAGGCAGTCCGTCCAACCATAATTGTATTATAATATATACCACCTAACCGTGGTTTTTTTTTCATTCTTTATACCGTCGTCATACTAGTTGTTACGAGTATACTACTATCTCTTTATCAACCAGTGTACAGTGCGGTAGTTCACGGCTGTGGCTACCTCTGTGTCGGCACTCGGCAGGCAGTCCGTCCATCCATAATTGTATTATATACCACCTAACCCTGGTTTTTTTATACCACCTAACCGTGGCAGTCCGTCCATAATTGTATACTAGTATCCAATCCATCCATCTCCATTGTTTACCTGAGGTGCCTTTTAGTTCTGCCTATAAAATATGGAGAACAAAAAAGTTGAGGTTCCAAAATTAGGGAAAGATCAAGATCCACTTCCACCTCGTGCTGAAGCTGCTGCCACTAGTCATGGCCGAGACGATGAAATGCCAGCAACGTCGTCTGCCAAGGCCGATGCCCAATGTCATAGTACAGAGCATGTCAAATCCAAAACACCAAATATCAGAAAAAAAAGGACTCCAAAACCTAAAATAAAATTGTCGGAGGAGAAGCGTAAACTTGCCAATATGCCATTTACCACACGGAGTGGCAAGGAACGGCTGAGGCCCTGGCCTATGTTCATGGCTAGTGGTTCAGCTTCACATGAGGATGGAAGCACTCAGCCTCTCGCTAGAAAACTGAAAAGACTCAAGCTGGCAAAAGCACCGCAAAGAACTGTGCGTTCTTTGAAATCCCAAATCCACAAGGAGAGTCCAATTGTGTCGTTTGCGATGCCTGACCTTCCCAACACTGGACGTGAAGAGCATGCGCCTTCCACTATTTGCATGCCCCCTGCAAGTGCTGGAAGGAGCACCCGCAGTCCAGTTCCTGATAGTCAGATTGAAGATGTCAGTGTTGAAGTACACCAGGATGAGGAGGATATGGGTGTTGCTGGCGCTGGGGAGGAAATTGACCAGGAGGATTCTGATGGTGAGGTGGTTTGTTTAAGTCAGGCACCCGGGGAGACACCTGTTGTCCGTGGGAGGAATATGGCCGTTGACATGCCAGGTGAAAATACCAAAAAAATCAGCTCTTCGGTGTGGAGGTATTTCACCAGAAATGCGGACAACAGGTGTCAAGCCGTGTGTTCCCTTTGTCAAGCTGTAATAAGTAGGGGTAAGGACGTTAACCACCTCGGAACATCCTCCCTTATACGTCACCTGCAGCGCATTCATAATAAGTCAGTGACAAGTTCAAAAACTTTGGGTGACAGCGGAAGCAGTCCACTGACCAGTAAATCCCTTCCTCTTGTAACCAAGCTCACGCAAACCACCCCACCAACTCCCTCAGTGTCAATTTCCTCCTTCCCCAGGAATGCCAATAGTCCTGCAGGCCATGTCACTGGCAAGTCTGACGAGTCCTCTCCTGCCTGGGATTCCTCCGATGCATCCTTGCGTGTAACGCCTACTGCTGCTGGCACTGCTGTTGTTGCCGCTGGGAGTCGATGGTCATCCCAGAGGGGAAGTCGTAAGCCCACTTGTACTACTTCCAGTAAGCAATTGACTGTTCAACAGTCCTTTGCGAGGAAGATGAAATATCACAGCAGTCATCCTACTGCAAAGCGGATAACTGAGGCCTTGGCATCCTGGGTGGTGAGAAACGTGGTTCCGGTATCCATCATTACTGCAGAGCCAACTAGAGACTTGTTGGAGGTACTGTGTCCCCGGTACCAAATACCATCTAGGTTCCATTTCTCTAGGCAGGCGATACCGAACATGTACACAGACCTCAGAAAAAGAGTCACCAGTGTCCTAAAAAATGCAGCTGTACCCAATGTCCACTTAACCACGGACATGTGGACAAGTGGAGCAGGGCAGGGTCAGGACTATATGACTGTGACAGCCCACTGGGTAGATGTATGGACTCCCGCCGCAAGAACAGCAGCGGCGGCACCAGTAGCAGCATCTCGCAAACGCCAACTCTTTCCTAGGCAGGCTACGCTTTGTATCACCGCTTTCCAGAATACGCACACAGCTGAAAACCTCTTACGGCAACTGAGGAAGATCATCGCGGAATGGCTTACCCCAATTGGACTCTCCTGTGGATTTGTGGCATCGGACAACGCCAGCAATATTGTGTGTGCATTAAATCTGGGCCAATTCCAGCACGTCCCATGTTTTGCACATACCTTGAATTTGGTGGTGCAGAATTTTTTAAAAAACGACAGGGGCGTGCAAGAGATGCTGTCGGTGGCCAGAAGAATTGCGGGACACTTTCGGCGTACAGGCACCACGTACAGAAAACTGGAGCACCACCAAAAACTACTGAACCTGCCCTGCCATCATCTGAAGCAAGAAGTGGTAACGAGGTGGAATTCAACCCTCTATATGCTTCAGAGGTTGGAGGAGCAGCAAAAGGCCATTCAAGCCTATACAATTGAGCACGATATAGTAGGTGGAATGCACCTGTCTCAAGTGCAGTGGAGAATGATTTCAACGTTGTGCAAGGTTCTGATGCCCTTTGAACTTGCCACACGTGAAGTCAGTTCAGACACTGCCAGCCTGAGTCAGGTCATTCCCCTCATCAGGCTTTTGCAGAAGAAGCTGGAGGCATTGAAGGAGGAGCTAACACGGAGCGATTCCGCTAGGCATGTGGGACTTGTGGATGCAGCCCTTAATTCGCTTAACAAGGATTCACGGGTGGTCAATCTGTTGAAATCAGAGCACTACATTTTGGCCACCGTGCTCGATCCTAGATTTAAAGCCTACCTTGGATCTCTCTTTCCGGCAGACACAGGTCTGCTGGGGTTGAAAGACCTGCTGGTGACAAAATTGTCAAGTCAAGCGGAACGCGACCTGTCAACATCTCCTCCTTCACATTCTCCCGCAACTGGGGGTGCGAGGAAAAGGCTCAGAATTCCGAGCCCACCCGCTGGCGGTGATGCAGGGCAGTCTGGAGCGACTGCTGATGCTGACATCTGGTCCGGACTGAAGGACCTGACAACGATTACGGACATGTCGTCTACTGTCACTGCATATGATTCTCTCAACATTGATAGAATGGTGGAGGATTATATGAGTGACCGCATCCAAGTAGGCACGTCACACAGTCCGTACTTATACTGGCAGGAAAAAGAGGCAATTTGGAGGCCCTTGCACAAACTGGCTTTATTCTACCTAAGTTGCCCTCCCACAAGTGTGTACTCCGAAAGAGTGTTTAGTGCCGCCGCTCACCTTGTCAGCAATCGGCGTACGAGGTTACATCCAGAAAATGTGGAGAAGATGATGTTCATTAAAATGAATTATAATCAATTCCTCCGCGGAGACATTGACCAGCAGCAATTGCCTCCACAAAGTACACAGGGAGCTGAGATGGTGGATTCCAGTGGGGACGAATTGATAATCTGTGAGGAGGGGGATGTACACGGTGATATATCGGAGGGTGAAGATGAGGTGGACATCTTGCCTCTGTAGAGCCAGTTTGTGCAAGGAGAGATTAATTGCTTCTTTTTTGGGGGGGGTCCAAACCAACCCGTCATATCAGTCACAGTCGTGTGGCAGACCCTGTCACTGAAATGATGGGTTGGTTAAAGTGTGCATGTCCTGTTTTGTTTATACAACATAAGGGTGGGTGGGAGGGCCCAAGGATAATTCCATCTTGCACCTCTTTTTTCTTTTCTTTTTCTTTGCATCATGTGCTGATTGGGGAGGGTTTTTTGGAAGGGACATCCTGCGTGACACTGCAGTGCCACTCCTAGATGGGCCCGGTGTTTGTGTCGGCCACTGGGGTCGCTAATCTTACTCACACAGCTACCTCATTGCGCCTCTTTTTTTCTTTGCGTCATGTGCTGTTTGGGGAGGGTTTTTTGGAAGGGACATCCTGCGTGACACTGCAGTGCCACTCCTAGATGTGCCCGGTGTTTGTGTCGGCCACTAGGGTCGCTAATCTTACTCACACAGTCAGCTACCTCATTGCGCCTCTTTTTTTCTTTGCGTCATGTGCTGTTTGGGGAGGGTTTTTTGGAAGGGCCATCCTGCGTGACACTGCAGTGCCACTCCTAGATGGGCCCGGTGTTTGTGTCGGCCACTAGGGTCGCTAATCTTACTCACACAGCTACCTCATTGCGCCTCTTTTTTTCTTTGCGTCATGTGCTGTTTGGGGAGGGTTTTTTGGAAGGGACATCCTGCGTGACACTGCAGTGCCACTCCTAGATGGGCCCGGTGTTTGTGTCGGCCACTAGGGTCGCTTATCTTACTCACACAGCGACCTCGGTGCAAATTTTAGGACTAAAAATAATATTGTGAGGTGTGAGGTATTCAGAATAGACTGAAAATGAGTGTAAATTATGGTTTTTGAGGTTAATAATACTTTGGGATCAAAATGACCCCCAAATTCTATGATTTAAGCTGTTTTTTAGTGTTTTTGGAAAAAAACACCCGAATCCAAAACACACCCGAATCCGACAAAAAAAATTCGGTGAGGTTTTGCCAAAACGCGTTCGAACCCAAAACACGGCCGCGGAACCGAACCCAAAACCAAAACACAAAACCCGAAAAATTTCAGGCGCTCATCTCTAATACTAAAGCGGCACGGTGACCTCACCCCTCTCAGAGACACCAGGGCGCAGCACACTGGTACACACACCTGTTAGCTCAGGGCAGCACTATAGGACCCTCCTGTAATGCTGTGCTGGCGGCGTGTAGTGATCAGGGCACTGGGAGACTGGCTGGCTGGTCTCCGTCTCTGCTGCCTATAGAACTTCCACCTCTGTTATATATCAGGGCTGCTCTCCTGTTATGATTCCAATACTCTGGTCTGGGGATATCTTATAGCAAGGACCTGAGTACTGGAATGTAATGCTTGGAAAGGGAGTGGGAACGGGAATAGCCCCTGGCGCCCTATCTCCGTTGTCTCGCCCGTGCTGTCAGAAATCTCTTGCGAGACTATGGTTGCTTGGGCCCATGGCAGCCGCGTTTGAAGGGCGGATTACGTCTGCCCAACTCCGATGCCCCCTCAGGTCTTAATGGGAGACAAAGAGAAATCCGAGACAGGGTGATAACAAGGGGCCCTCTACTTAACAACAAAGCCAGGGGCTCAAAACTAACTTTAAACTAGAGTATGTGCGGAAAACCGCCAGGGAAAAGGACAACCAAAATACCCACTTGTCCACTCTTCTACCCGGCACCGGCGAGTTCCGGAGAGGAGTGTGGGAGCGTAAACCTCCGCAAATGCACCAACACAGAATACAAAATAAAGCGGCCTAGGCCGCAGCACGCGGCGGAGCCGCCACTCACGAGGACCACACAGTCCTCTAGCGACTGTTGCGGGTAAATGAGGACTGGAAGACTCCTTGGGAAGAGATGACAACACTAAGATTCAGGAACTCTGAGGACAGGAATGACCGGACACAGCAGAACTGGAACAGACGTCAGCAAACCAAAGCAGCATGCAGGAAGCTATTACCGGCGTCTGTGTGAAGCACTGAGAAGGTATTTAGCAGGGAGTCCTTCAATCAGAAGTTCAGAGCCTGATTAGCACAATGCCGTGCAGCTGCCTTGCTGCACGACCAGAAGACAATGTGTGTGTGTAGTTCACCTGATTGACCCTGCAAGGGGAGCGCAGTCCGTCCGTGGCGTCCCCGTTGCTAGGGTCCAGGCGGCTCAGCGCGCCCGGCATCCTAGCGTTGCTAGGGAGCCGGCGGCTAGCACGCTCGGCGTCCCTAGTTGCTAGGCGCCGGGCCGCGAGGACATCGCGGACCACGGCGCCTAACACCTGTGTGTTCTCTTCCTCTCCTACCTCACACTGGAACTGGCCGCCCAGAGAACGAGAGGGCAGCGGCTGACATCAGAGAGGGTGCAGCAATCTGTGTGGGCAGAGCCCCTCACAGCAAGGTGTCCTTATGCTGTGCCCCGTGTAATCACTGTGATCCATACAGACTCACCCTGGTATGCTCTCTATTATTTATTTTTTTACACTGCGGCATGCTCGAGGGAAGGGAGCAGGCACCACCCCACCGCCACTACTCCTCCGCCAGCATCACTGCCGAGCCGGTCAGTGTTCCGGCGGCAATGAGCAGTAGGCAGCCACCAGCAACAACAGTCAGGAAGCTGTTACTCCCGGCAGCAGTAGCGTCAAGCTGCAATTCAGCCAGCGGCACGATGATCCGGGAGACAGTGGCAGCACAGGGAAGCAGTACCCCCTCCAATCGCAGCACCAACTAGGAGACTGAGGCAGCAACCTGCCCCCAGCAGCAGCACCACCCTGATGATAGGTAAGATGCATTTTGGTGTCACAAGAAGGTGGCCGGAGTAGTGGCTGGCTGTGGTCACACCCCGGGGAAAAGTGATAGTGATTTCAGTGTTCCCTTGCGCGGGGATTGGATGTGTAGATGTATGGAGGCTATGTATGTATAGATGTGAGCGGCAGTGTGCGGATGTATGAGAGCGGCAGTGTGCGGATGTATGAGAGCGGCAATGTACGGCTGTATAACTGCGTCGGTGTGCGGCTGTATGAGTGCGATGGTGTGCGGCTGTATGCGTGCGGCGGTGTGCGGCTGTAAGAGTGCGGTAGTGTGCGGCTGTAAGAGTACGGCTGTAAGAGTACGGCTGTAAGAGTACGGCTGTAAGAGTACGGCTGTAAGAGTGCGGGGTTGTACGGATGTATGAGAGCGGGGTTGTACGGATGTATGAGAGCGGGGTTGTACGGATGTATGAGAGCGGCAGTGTATGGATGTATGAGAGCAACAGTGTACAGTTGTGTGAGAGCGGCAGTGTGCGGATGTATGAGAGTGGCGGTGTACGGATGTATGAGAGCGGCAGTGTATGGATGGCAGCGTCATAGGGAGGGATGTCGGAATGCTGTTATAGGGTTCCTAATACAAAATGCCACGTTGGGCTTGATGGGCAGGTAGTGCGGCAAGCACACCCAAATTGGCATCTGACGTCGCCTGCAGTCCACACTGTTGTGAGGAGTCAGAGTTAATTTTGACTGTGTAGTGTACTCACAGAGGACCTACCGCCCGTCCCCTCCTCGCATCTGAGCAGCAGGTCAGGCTCTTATTTTCTTTTTAATCAGGAGAGGCCGAGTGAACTGTGAGCAGGGGGGCAGAGCTACATGGGACCCAGAGGGGCTGCTGTGCTGTCAGAGAGGGAGAGGAAGAGAGAGATGAAGCTACTGCAGATCCCCAGCTGATTGTGAGGTGCCGGGTTGAAGGGTGATGTGATCACCCTTCTCCCTCGCTGCCGCTGGGGACCGCATCTAGGCTTCCTCCATCGAGGGCATGCGGCGCAGCAGTGGGCAGCGTGTAATGAGTTTGTCTGACTCATTATACTGCTGCCTGTTGTGGACACCTCCGTCCGTACGGACTGGTGTACATGCCCAGCACAGAGGTGACAGTGTTGGTGGAAGTGCTGCCCAGTTCTGACCCTGCAGGCCTCCCTGATCTGACTGCGGCCGCTGCTACTGCTGCGGCCCGAAACCCCTGCCGGTCCCCTCCATAGACTTCTGCCTGTCCAGCGCTGAGGTACTAGGGGTATCCCAGCTGCGGGAAGGGTATGTCTCTGGCTTTCTCTCCGGCAGGGGAAGGTGACAGCGGCGGAGGAAGTGTTGCCCACCTCAGACACTGCAGGCCTCCCCGATCCAGCTGCGGCCACAGCTGATGCTGCCAGAACCCCCTGCTGGTCTCCTTTGTTGACTGCCGCATGGCCAGTGCTGAAGTACTGGGGGTAGGCCAGCTACGGGAAGAGTGTCTCTGCCTCGGGCTCTCTCTCTCTGTCAGGGGAAGGAAGGGCTGATTCTCTGGCACAACAGGGAGGGCTAGGCTGCAGGAACACAGCACTGGAAGAAACAGGAGGCCGAACTCATGACCAAAAAGTGAGCAGTGCAGTGATCAGCCCCCTAGTCTTTCCCTCTCTCTGGGTGCAGAGCTGTATTCTACAGAGAGAGCTGGGATGGGAAGAAGGGGAACGGCACCTGACACACACATACACGCGCGGCACCTGACACACACATACACGCGCAACACCTGACACACACACATACACGTGCGGCACCTGACACACACACACGTAGCATCAGACACAATAAAATAAACATGCAGCACCTGACCCACACATACACGCGCAACACCTGACACACACACATACACGTGCGGCACCTGACACACACACACACACACACGTAGCATCAGACACAATAAAATAAACATGCAGCACCTGACCCACACATACACGCGCAACACCTGACACACACACATATACACGTGCGGCACCTGACACACACACGTACCATCAGACACAATAAAATAAACATGCAGCACCTGACACATGCATATACACGCAGCACCTGACACATGCATATACACGCAGCACCTGACACATGCATATACACGCAGCACCTGACACATGCATATACACGCAGCACCTGACACATGCATATACACGCAGCACCTGACACATGCATATACACGCAGCACCTGACACATGCATATACACGCAGCACCTGACACATACATATACACGCACACCATCAGACACACACATACACACGCAGTGCCTTACTCACACACACATAGACACGTGCAGCACCTGAGGCACACACATGTACACGCGCAGCACCTGACGCACACACATGTACACGCGCAGCACCTGACGCACACTCATGTACACACGCAGCACCTGACGCACACTCATGTACACGCGCAGCACTTAATGCACACTCATGTACACGCGCAGCACCTGACGCACACTCATGTACACGCGCATCACCTGACACAGACATACGTATTCATGCACAGCACCAGACATACACTTGTACACACGCGGAGCACCTGATACTCACACACATATACACCCGCCACACCTGACACACACACACACACACGTGCGGCAGCTGACGCATACACACGCACCATCAGACACACTCATATATACACGCAGCACCTGACACACACATACACACAGGAGCTGACACACACATACACAGGCAGCACCTGACACACACACACATATACACGCGCAGCACCTGACACCACGCACTCACACGTACAAGCAATGCATTTCACGCCTACCTCCAGCCTCAGTTACAGGCTGCTGCCGCCTACCCCCCTCCCTGCATCAGCTGCAAAGGCAGCAAAATATTTTGACCAAAGTCTAAAGGCCCGTACACATTAAACGATGTCGCTCTGTGAGCTACATCGTCTAATGTTTCCCCTCCCGGGCCGGCCGGCGGCCGACTGTACACACTGAGCGATATGACCGCTCATATCGCTCAGTGACGTCACGCCCCCGCCAGCCCTGCATGAAGGTCGTGGACGACAGTCCACATCCTTCCTGCATGCCCTACCGACAGCGAAGATTGTTGCCGACCCGCGGGGCCGCGCATCGTTTGTCGCTGGCTGCATACACACTTAACGATAAAATGAGCGACGTCGCTCATTAAATCATTAAGTGTGTACGGACCTTAAACAATTTGGTTTGGTTAATAAAATAATTTTGCACAGAACAGTGATGTTATACGAACATTTTCATTAAACATTTAAAAAATCAAATGTTTATTCTTACAGTGAAATTTTACATTTCTGAATAAAAAAAATAAATGTAAAAAAAGCGATGAAATTCCATAGACAAAAAACCTTACGGTTTCACATGTCCCATTAAGGCTTCTTAGACATGATCGAAATTTCAGAAGCCTGTTGTAACTCTTCCACTCAAACTCCAAAAAGCAATGAAATTCCGATCATTAAGGCTGACGCCTTAATGGACGTGTTCCTTGCGCAATACAGATATGGTATGCCATCACAGCCTGTGGGTAAGTGCAGATTCAGCACTCTCACAGAGTGAGATTGCTGTCACTCACACAATGGTGGAGCTGCTAATTCACAGATTTGTGTGCTCATTGGAATACACACATGCAGTCTATGCAACTGAAGGTCTGAGCGGAAGACAAAGCTGCTCAGATGAAGTAAGAGTGTTGTTGATTGGAGGGAGGAGAGCGGTGTGGATGGGGGAACAGAAGTGTGTGGATAGAGGGAACACTAAGCAGCACTAATGGGGGGGACAGAGAAACACGGGGTAATTCAGACCGCAGCAGCAGCAGCAGCGATTGCAGTCTGAATTAGTTTGTGAGGTGCGCACGTGCAATGGCCGCACTGCGCGTGCGTACCCCAGGAGCCCAGTGAGATGCTATCACCCTGCCTGATTGATAGGCAGAGGTGGTTTGGGGAAGGAGGGGGGCGTGCAAACAGCGTTAGAATGCCATTGGCAGGGCATGGTCTGCACAACGGAGGCGTTTCCGGACCACTGGGGGGTGGGCTGTGGCGGTTATCCCCCTGCCAAGAGCGCAGGATCCACTAAATTTACCTTCAGGATGTCAGCTACATGAATAGGGTAAGAGTGGTGTGGATAAGGGGTAGATTAAGCAGCAAGTATGGGAAGGGAGACAGAGCGGTGCAGATGGGGGAAATGGTGCAGATGGGTTGAAAACACTGGCATGGATGGGTAGAAAACTGGTGCAGATGGGAGAGAAGACAGTGTGCCATGTACTGGAGGAGGCAGAGTGACGTTGAAGAACCACTGGTCTAGTGAGTACCCAGGATAATTATTGTAGCTGGTCTGCGGGTAACAGCTCTCAGATCCACTTCTAGAAAAAAATGCAGCAATGTAATTTGAGTGACAAACTGCAGAGATGAACCCTTTCTGTGACTGCTGCACAGGGATCACACAAACTCTATTCATAGGGCTGACTTCACTTAGGGGAGATGTTCTCACCCCGCAAAGAAGTGCGAGTATATACCGCACTTACGGTACCATTGGATTTACAGATATTTTCTTGCAATACACTATGGGGGTCATTCTGAGTTGATTGCTCGCTAGCAGTTTTTAGCAGCCATGCAAACGCATTGTCGCTGCCCACTGGAGAGTGTATATTCACTTTGGAGAAGTGCGAACACTTGAGCAGCAGAGCGCCTGCAAAATCGTTTCAAAATAAGACCAGCACTGTAGTTACACTTCGTGTGCGTTGATTCTAACAACCGAGGGACGGCTTTTGATGTCACACACCCATCCAGCGAATGCCCAGCCACGTCTGCATTTCTTCTGCCACGCCTGCATTTTTCCAAGCACTCCCTGAAAACGGTCAGTTGCCACCCAGAAACGCCCTCTTTCTGTCAATCTCCTTGTGGCCTGTTCTGTGATTGGAATAATCGCTAGAACTAGTGCAAAACCACAATGGACTTTGTACCCGTACGATGCGCATGCACATTACGGAGCATGCGCATGCACAGATTAGCCATTTTTTTTCAACTGATTGCTACGCAGCGAACAACGGCAGCATGCGATCAACTCGGAATGACCCCCTATATACATAGAAACATGGATTTTTTACTGCAGGAATTATGGTTAGTTTAGGGGTATCGGTTAGGGTCAACAGAGGTGTAGCTAGGGGTCCAAGCGCCCCTGGCAAAGTAAGGGACTGGCGCCCCCCCTTTCGATAAAGCATTGCAGTCCATTGGCGGTTACCATGTTGGAGCCACAGCAACTGACCCCCTCCCCCACACGCTGCCCTACATCATCGGCTGGGATTCACTGTTGGTGTGAAGCCACTGGGAACAGTCTGGTAGCATTAGCAGCAGTCTGTGTCATAGATAGGGAAGGCAGAAGGTTAACTAGCTAATAGCAGTCTGTTGGCAGCAGAGGCTGGGCGGGGGGCTGAGAATGAGCCAACGCTGATCAATGTCCAGTCTGCTTAGACAAAAATATTTTGTGATCAGGGCTGGTTCTAGACCAAAGGAGCCAATGGCAAAAATTTCCTTTGGCACCCCCCCCCCCCCCACACACATACACACACACCAAAAAAGAACATATCCCAGTTTAACATAACGCTATGTGGTGCAAGGTGTGGAGCTGGTTACTTGTATCAGACCTCTGACATTTGCCTTTTCACCCATATTGCATACTTTTTCTTGCAGGTTGTGTCTTAATTCAAGAAGTGTTCTAAGTACTTCAGCTTAGTATCTTTACTGACCCCTCTTTACCCCACACTACATAACTGACCCCTCTATACCCTACACTACATCACTGACCTTTCTATAACCATCACTGCATTACTGACCCCTCTATACAGTACACTGACCTCTATATACCTGCTAGTACATCCCTGATGCCTATATTCTAGAGATGAGCGGGTTCGGTTTCTTTGAATCCGAACCCGCACGAACTTCACTTTTTTTTTCACGGGTCCGAGCGACTCGGATCTTCCCGCCTTGCTCGGTTAACCCGAGCGCGCCCGAACGTCATCATGACGCTGTCGGATTCTCGCGAGACTCGGATTCTATATAAGGAGCCGCGCGTCGCCGCCATTTTCACACGTGCATTGAGATTGATAGGGAGAGGACGTGGCTGGCGTCCTCTCCATTTAGATTAGATTTAGAAGAGAGAGAGAGAGAGAGATTGCTGTGATACTGTAGATTAGAAGAGAGTGCAGAGTGCAGACAGAGTTTAGTGACTGACGACCACAGTGACCAGTGACCACCAGAGACAGTGCAGTTGTTTGTTTTATTTAATATATCCGTTCTCTGCCTGAAAAAAACGATACACAGTCACACAGTGACTCAGTCTGTGTGCACTGCTCAGCCAAGTGTGCTGCACATCAATGTATTGTATATAAAGCTTATAATTGTGGGGGAGACTGGGGAGCACTGCAGGTTGTTATAGCAGGAGCCAGGAGTACATGATAAATAATATTATATTAAAATTAAACAGTGCACACTTTTGCTGCAGGAGTGCCACTGCCAGTGTGACTAGTGGTGACCAGTGCCTGACCACCAGTATATTAGTAGTATTGTATACTATCTCTTTATCAACCAGTCTATATTAGCAGCAGACACAGTACAGTGCGGTAGTTCACGGCTGTGGCTACCTCTGTGTCGGCACTCGGCAGGCAGTCCGTCCATCCATAATTGTATTATATACCACCTAACCGTGGTTTTTTTTTTCTTTCTTTATACCGTCGTCATAGTCATACTAGTTGTTACGAGTATACTACTATCTCTTTATCAACCAGTGTACAGTGCGGTAGTTCACGGCTGTGGCTACCTCTGTGTCGGAACTCGGCAGGCAGTCCGTCCATCCATAATTGTATTATAATATATACCACCTAACCGTGGTTTTTTTTTCGTTCTTTATACCGTCGTCATACTAGTTGTTACGAGTATACTACTATCTCTTTATCAACCAGTGTACAGTGCGGTAGTTCACGGCTGTGGCTACCTCTGTGTCGGAACTCGGCAGGCAGTCCGTCCATCCATAATTGTATTATAATATATACCACCTAACCGTGGTTTTTTTTTCGTTCTTTATACCGTCGTCATACTAGTTGTTACGAGTATACTACTATCTCTTTATCAACCAGTGTACAGTGCGGTAGTTCACGGCTGTGGCTACCTCTGTGTCGGCACTCGGCAGGCAGTCCGTCCAACCATAATTGTATTATATACCACCTAACCGTGGTTTTTTTTTCATTCTTTATACCGTCGTCATACTAGTTGTTACGAGTATACTACTATCTCTTTATCAACCAGTGTACAGTGCGGTAGTTCACGGCTGTGGCTACCTCTGTGTCGGCACTCGGCAGGCAGTCCGTCCAACCATAATTGTATTATATACCACCTAACCGTGGTTTTTTTTTCATTCTTTATACCGTCGTCATACTAGTTGTTACGAGTATACTACTATCTCTTTATCAACCAGTGTACAGTGCGGTAGTTCACGGCTGTGGCTACCTCTGTGTCGGCACTCGGCAGCCCGTCCATAATTGTATATACCAGTGACCTAACCGTGGTTTTTTTTTCTTTCTTTATACATACATACTAGTTACGAGTATACTATCTCTTTATCAACCAGTCTATATATTAGCAGCAGACACAGTACAGTGCGGTAGTTCACGGCTGTGGCTACCTCTGTGTCGGCACTCCGCAGCCCGTCCATAATTGTATATACCAGTGACCTAACCGTGGTTTTTTTTTCTTTCTTTATACATACATACTAGTTACGAGTATACTATCTCTTTATCAACCAGTCTATATATTAGCAGCAGACACAGTACAGTGCGGTAGTTCACGGCTGTGGCTACCTCTGTGTCGGCACTCGGCAGCCCGTCCATAATTGTATATACCAGTGACCTAACCGTGGTTTTTTTTTCTTTCTTTATACATACATACTAGTTACGAGTATACTATCTCTTTATCAACCAGTCTATATATTAGCAGCAGACACAGTACAGTGCGGTAGTTCACGGCTGTGGCTACCTCTGTGTTGGCACTCGGCAGCCCGTCCATAATTGTATATACCAGTGACCTAACCGTGGTTTTTTTTTCTTTCTTTATACATACATACTAGTTACGAGTATACTATCTCTTTATCAACCAGTCTATATATTAGCAGCAGACACAGTACAGTGCGGTAGTTCACGGCTGTGGCTACCTCTGTGTCGGCACTCGGCAGCCCGTCCATAATTGTATATACCACCTAACCGTGGTTTTTTTTTCTTTCTTTATACATACATACTAGTTACGAGTATACTATCTCTTTATCAACCAGTCTATATATTAGCAGCAGACACAGTACAGTGCGGTAGTTCACGGCTGTGGCTACCTCTGTGTCGGCACTCGGCAGCCCGTCCATAATTGTATATACCAGTGACCTAACCGTGGTTTTTTTTTCTTTCTTTATACATACATACTAGTTACGAGTATACTATCTCTTTATCAACCAGTCTATATATTAGCAGCAGACACAGTACAGTGCGGTAGTTCACGGCTGTGGCTACCTCTGTGTCGGCACTCGGCAGCCCGTCCATAATTGTATATACCACCTAACCGTGGTTTTTTTTTCTTTCTTTATACATACATACTAGTTACGAGTATACTATCTCTTTATCAACCAGTCTATATATTAGCAGCAGACACAGTACAGTGCGGTAGTTCACGGCTGTGGCTACCTCTGTGTCGGCACTCGGCAGCCCGTCCATAATTGTATATACCAGTGACCTAACCGTGGTTTTTTTTTCTTTCTTTATACATACATACTAGTTACGAGTATACTATCTCTTTATCAACCAGTCTATATATTAGCAGCAGACACAGTACAGTGCGGTAGTTCACGGCTGTGGCTACCTCTGTGTCGGCACTCGGCAGCCCGTCCATAATTGTATACTAGTATCCAATCCATCCATCTGCATTGTTTACCTGAGGTGCCTTTTAGTTGTGCCTATTAAAATATGGAGAACAAAAATGTTGAGGTTCCAAAATTAGGGAAAGATCAAGATCCACTTCCACCTCGTGCTGAAGCTGCTGCCACTAGTCATGGCCGAGACGATGAAATGCCAGCAACGTCGTCTGCCAAGGCCGATGCCCAATGGCATAGTACAGAGCATGTCAAAACCAAAACACCAAATATCAGTAAAAAAAGGACTCCAAAACCTAAAATAAAATTGTCGGAGGAGAAGCGTAAACTTGCCAATATGCCATTTACCACACGGAGTGGCAAGGAACGGCTGAGGCCCTGGCCTATGTTCATGGCTAGTGGTTCAGCTTCACATGAGGATGGAAGCACTCAGCCTCTCGCTAGAAAACTGAAAAGACTCAAGCTGGCAAAAGCACCGCAAAGAACTGTGCGTTCTTTGAAATCCCAAATCCACAAGGAGAGTCCAATTGTGTCGGTTGCGATGCCTGACCTTCCCAACACTGGACGTGAAGAGCATGCGCCTTCCACCATTTGCACGCCCCCTGCAAGTGCTGGAAGGAGCACCCGCAGTCCAGTTCCTGATAGTCAGATTGAAGATGTCAGTGTTGAAGTACACCAGGATGAGGAGGATATGGGTGTTGCTGGCGCTGGGGAGGAAATTGACCAGGAGGATTCTGATGGTGAGGTGGTTTGTTTAAGTCAGGCACCCGGGGAGACACCTGTTGTCCGTGGGAGGAATATGGCCGTTGACATGCCAGGTGAAAATACCAAAAAAATCAGCTCTTCGGTGTGGAGGTATTTCACCAGAAATGCGGACAACAGGTGTCAAGCCGTGTGTTCCCTTTGTCAAGCTGTAATAAGTAGGGGTAAGGACGTTAACCACCTCGGAACATCCTCCCTTATACGTCACCTGCAGCGCATTCATAATAAGTCAGTGACAAGTTCAAAAACTTTGGGTGACAGCGGAAGCAGTCCACTGACCAGTAAATCCCTTCCTCTTGTAACCAAGCTCACGCAAACCACCCCACCAACTCCCTCAGTGTCAATTTCCTCCTTCCCCAGGAATGCCAATAGTCCTGCAGGCCATGTCACTGGCAAGTCTGACGAGTCCTCTCCTGCCTGGGATTCCTCCGATGCATCCTTGCGTGTAACGCCTACTGCTGCTGGCGCTGCTGTTGTTGCCGCTGGGAGTCGATGGTCATCCCAGAGGGGAAGTCGTAAGCCCACTTGTACTACTTCCAGTAAGCAATTGACTGTTCAACAGTCCTTTGCGAGGAAGATGAAATATCACAGCAGTCATCCTACTGCAAAGCGGATAACTGAGTCCTTGACAACTATGTTGGTGTTAGACGTGCGTCCGGTATCCGCCGTTAGTTCACAGGGAACTAGACAATTTATTGAGGTAGTGTGCCCCCGTTACCAAATACCATCTAGGTTCCACTTCTCTAGGCAGGCGATACCGAGAATGTACACGGACGTCAGAAAAAGACTCACCAGTCTCCTAAAAAATGCAGTTGTACCCAATGTCCACTTAACCACGGACATGTGGACAAGTGGAGCAGGGCAGGGTCAGGACTATATGACTGTGACAGCCCACTGGGTAGATGTATGGACTCCCGCCGCAAGAACAGCAGCGGCGGCACCAGTAGCAGCATCTCGCAAACGCCAACTCTTTCCTAGGCAGGCTACGCTTTGTATCACCGCTTTCCAGAATACGCACACAGCTGAAAACCTCTTTCGGCAACTGAGGAAGATCATCGCGGAATGGCTTACCCCAATTGGACTCTCCTGTGGATTTGTGGCATCGGACAACGCCAGCAATATTGTGTGTGCATTAAATATGGGCAAATTCCAGCACGTCCCATGTTTTGCACATACCTTGAATTTGGTGGTGCAGAATTTTTTTAAAAACGACAGGGGCGTGCAAGAGATGCTGTCGGTGGCCAGAAAAATTGCGGGACACTTTCGGCGTACAGGCACCACGTACAGAAGACTGGAGCACCACCAAAAACTACTGAACCTGCCCTGCCATCATCTGAAGCAAGAAGTGGTAACGAGGTGGAATTCAACCCTCTATATGCTTCAGAGGTTGGAGGAGCAGCAAAAGGCCATTCAAGCCTATACAATTGAGCACGATATAGGAGATGGAATGCACCTGTCTCAAGTGCAGTGGAGAATGATTTCAACGTTGTGCAAGGTTCTGATGCCCTTTGAACTTGCCACACGTGAAGTCAGTTCAGACACTGCCAGCCTGAGTCAGGTCATTCCCCTCATCAGGCTTTTGCAGAAGAAGCTGGAGGCATTGAAGAAGGAGCTAAAAGGGAGCGATTCCGCTAGGCATGTGGGACTTGTGGATGCAGCCCTTAATTCGCTTAACAAGGATTCACGGGTGGTCAATCTGTTGAAATCAGAGCACTACATTTTGGCCACCGTGCTCGATCCTAGATTTAAAGCCTACCTTGGATCTCTCTTTCCGGCAGACACAGGTCTGCTGGGGTTGAAAGACCTGCTGGTGACAAAATTGTCAAGTCAAGCGGAACGCGACCTGTCAACATCTCCTCCTTCACATTCTCCCGCAACTGGGGGTGCGAGGAAAAGGCTCAGAATTCCGAGCCCACCCGCTGGCGGTGATGCAGGGCAGTCTGGAGCGACTACTGATGCTGACATCTGGTCCGGACTGAAGGACCTGACAACGATTACGGACATGTCGTCTACTGTCACTGCATATGATTCTCTCAACATTGATAGAATGGTGGAGGATTATATGAGTGACCGCATCCAAGTAGGCACGTCACACAGTCCGTACTTATACTGGCAGGAAAAAGAGGCAATTTGGAGGCCCTTGCACAAACTGGCTTTATTCTACCTAAGTTGCCCTCCCACAAGTGTGTACTCCGAAAGAGTGTTTAGTGCCGCCGCTCACCTTGTCAGCAATCGGCGTACGAGGTTACATCCAGAAAATGTGGAGAAGATGATGTTCATTAAAATGAATTATAATCAATTCCTCCGCGGAGACATTGACCAGCAGCAATTGCCTCCACAAAGTACACAGGGAGCTGAGATGGTGGATTCCAGTGGGGACGAATTGATAATCTGTGAGGAGGGGGATGTACACGGTGATATATCGGAGGGTGAAGATGAGGTGGACATCTTGCCTCTGTAGAGCCAGTTTGTGCAAGGAGAGATTAATTGCTTCTTTTTTGGGGGGGGGTCCAAACCAACCCGTCATATCAGTCACAGTCGTGTGGCAGACCCTGTCACTGAAATGATGGGTTGGTTAAAGTGTGCATGTCCTGTTTTGTTTATACAACATAAGGGTGGGTGGGAGGGCCCAAGGATAATTCCATCTTGCACCTCTTTTTTCTTTTCTTTTTCTTTGCATCATGTGCTGATTGGGGAGGGTTTTTTGGAAGGGACATCCTGCGTGACACTGCAGTGCCACTCCTAAATGGGCCCGGTGTTTGTGTCGGCCACTAGGGTCGCTAATCTTACTCACACAGTCAGCTACCTCATTGCGCCTCTTTTTTTCTTTGCGTCATGTGCTGTTTGGGGAGGGTTTTTTGGAAGGGACATCCTGCGTGACACTGCAGTGCCACTCCTAGATGGGCCCGGTGTTTGTGTCGGCCACTAGGGTCGCTAATCTTACTCACACAGCTACCTCATTGCGCCTCTTTTTTTCTTTGCGTCATGTGCTGTTTGGGGAGGGTTTTTTGGAAGGGACATCCTGCGTGACACTGCAGTGCCACTCCTAGATGGGCCCGGTGTTTGTGTCGGCCACTAGGGTCGCTAATCTTACTCACACAGTCAGCTACCTCATTGCGCCTCTTTTTTTCTTTGCGTCATGTGCTGTTTGGGGAGGGTTTTTTGGAAGGGACATCCTGCGTGACACTGCAGTGCCACTCCTAGATGGGCCCGGTGTTTGTGTCGGCCACTAGGGTCGCTAATCTTACTCACACAGTCAGCTACCTCATTGCGCCTCTTTTTTTCTTTGCGTCATGTGCTGTTTGGGGAGGGTTTTTTGGAAGGGCCATCCTGCGTGACACTGCAGTGCCACTCCTAGATGGGCCCGGTGTTTGTGTCGGCCACTAGGGTCGCTAATCTTACTCACACAGCTACCTCATTGCGCCTCTTTTTTTCTTTGCGTCATGTGCTGTTTGGGGAGGGTTTTTTGGAAGGGACATCCTGCGTGACACTGCAGTGCCACTCCTAGATGGGCCCGGTGTTTGTGTCGGCCACTAGGGTCGCTTATCTTACTCACACAGCGACCTCGGTGCAAATTTTAGGACTAAAAATAATATTGTGAGGTGTGAGGTATTCAGAATAGACTGAAAATGAGTGTAAATTATGGTTTTTGAGGTTAATAATACTTTGGGATCAAAATGACCCCCAAATTCTATGATTTAAGCTGTTTTTTAGTGTTTTTGGAAAAAAACACCCGAATCCAAAACACACCCGAATCCGACAAAAATAATTCGGTGAGGTTTTGCCAAAACGCGTTCGAACCCAAAACACGGCCGCGGAACCGAACCCAAAACCAAAACACAAAACCCGAAAAATTTCAGGCGCTCATCTCTACTATATTCCCTAAGCTAAATCCCTGATGCCTCTATTCCCTACGCTACATCCCTGACGCCTCTATTCCCTATGCTACATCCCTGACGCCTCTATACCCTACGCTACATCCCTGATGCCTCTATTCCCTACGCTACATTCCTGATGCCTATATAACCTACGCTACATCCCTGACGCCTCTATACCCTACGCTACATCCCTGACGCCTCTATACAGTACAATGCATTACTGATCCCTCTAGACCATACATCCTCATTACATCAGAGAGATAGTGAAACACTGGAAAAAATAAGGATAAAGTGGACTACAGAAACTGATGCTCTAAACAAAGGAGAGAGAGAGAAAAGCACAAGGGAAAGTGGGCAATCGGAACACCATAGAGAGAGGAGAGATAGAAATGCCTGAAAAAGTAAAGGGGGTTGGGTATGGCATCCGGCGCTCGGGATTCCAGCAGTCACATGATACCTAATCCTAACCCTCTGGGGGGGTGGCGGATAGGGCTAACCCTCAGGGGGTGGCAGCTAGGACTAACCCCCCCCCCCTCCTAGTGCCTTCCCTAACACCCGCTCCCCCGGTCCTAACCCTCCCTCCAATACTCGCCTTCGGGATGTTGGCTGTCTGTGTGCCGGCACCAGTCTCCCAAGTGGTGTCAGGATTCCAACATCGGTCAAATGACCGCCGGTATACCGTCTGCCGGGATGGTAAATGTATCCTGAGGACAGGTAGTGAGTGTGGAGGGATAGGTGGTTCAGTAAAATGTAACAGCTCAAACTGCGATCATTCACTGATAAATTGATTTATAGCTCTCCCTTTTTAACCATTGCAGTCATAAAAGCAATGTTTTTTAAACTTTTAAATAAAGCTTGTTAGCAATGCATCCCCAGCACACTGTATATGCTGGGAGATGTAGTTCTCAATATGAAAACATTTAATTACTGTATGAACTAGAGATGAGCGGGTTCGGTTTCTCTGAATCCGAACCCGCCAGAACTTCATGTTTTTTTTCACGGGTCCGAGCGACTCGGATCTTCCCGCCTTGCTCGGTTAACCCGAGCGCGCCCGAACGTCATCATGACGCTGTCGGATTCTCGCGAGGCTCGGATTCTATCGCGAGACTCGGATTCTATATAAGGAGCCGCGCGTCGCCGCCATTTTCACACGTGCATTGAGATTGATAGGGAGAGGACGTGGCTGGCGTCCTCTCCGTTTAGAATTAGAATAGATTAGAGAGACACTTGATTTACTAATTTTGGGGAGCATTAGGAGTACTCAGTAGTGTACAGTGCAGAGTTTTGCTGATAGTGACCAGTGACCACCACTTTTATTTATAATCCGTTCTCTGCCTGAAAAAAGCGATACACAGCACACAGTGACTCAGTCACATACCATATCTGTGTGCACTGCTCAGGCTCAGGCCAGTGTGCTGCATCATCTATTATCTATATATAATATTATATATATCTGTCTGACTGCTCAGCTCACACAGCTTATAATTGTGGGGGAGACTGGGGAGCACTACTGCAGTGCCAGTTATAGGTTATAGCAGGAGCCAGGAGTACATAATATAATCCGTTCTCTGCCTGAAAAAAGCGATACACAGCACACAGTGACTCAGTCACATACCATATCTGTGTGCACTGCTCAGGCTCAGGCCAGTGTGCTGCATCATCTATTATCTATATATAATATTATATATATCTGTCTGACTGCTCAGCTCACACAGCTTATAATTGTGGGGGAGACTGGGGAGCACTACTGCAGTGCCAGTTATAGGTTATAGCAGGAGCCAGGAGTACATAATATATTATATAGTGAGTGACCACCAGACACACAGTGCAGTTTATTTAATATATCCGTTCTCTGCCTGAAAAAAGCGATACACACAGTGACTCAGTCAGTCACATACCATATCTGTGTGCACTGCTCAGGCTCAGGCCAGTGTGCTGCATCATCTATATATATTATATATCTGTCTGACTGCTCAGCTCACACAGCTTATAATTGTGGGGGAGACTGGGGAGCACTACTGCAGTGCCAGTTATAGGTTATAGCAGGAGCCAGGAGTACATAATATTATATTAAAATTAAACAGTGCACACTTTTGCTGCAGGAGTGCCACTGCCAGTGTGACTAGTGACCAGTGACCTGACCACCAGTATATAATATTAGTAGTATACTATCTCTTTATCAACCAGTCTATATTAGCAGCAGACACAGTACAGTGCGGTAGTTCACGGCTGTGGCTACCTCTGTGTCGGCACTCGGCAGCCCGTCCATAATTGTATATACCACCTAACCGTGGTTTTTTTTTCTTTCTTTATACATACATACTAGTTACGAGTATACTATCTCTTTATCAACCAGTCTATATATTAGCAGCAGACACAGTACAGTGCGGTAGTTCACGGCTGTGGCTACCTCTGTGTCGGCACTCGGCAGCCCGTCCATAATTGTATATACCACCTAACCGTGGTTTTTTTTTCTTTCTTTATACATACATACTAGTTACGAGTATACTATCTCTTTATCAACCAGTCTATATATTAGCAGCAGACACAGTACAGTGCGGTAGTTCACGGCTGTGGCTACCTCTGTGTCGGCACTCAGCAGCCCGTCCATAATTGTATATACCACCTAACCGTGGTTTTTTTTTCTTTCTTTATACATACATACTAGTTACGAGTATACTATCTCTTTATCAACCAGTCTATATTAGCAGCAGACACAGTACAGTGCGGTAGTTCACGGCTGTGGCTACCTCTGTGTCGGCACTCGGCAGCCCGTCCATAATTGTATATACCACCTAACCGTGGTTTTTTTTTCTTTCTTTATACATACATACTAGTTACGAGTATACTATCTCTTTATCAACCAGTCTATATATTAGCAGCAGACACAGTACAGTGCGGTAGTTCACGGCTGTGGCTACCTCTGTGTCGGCACTCGGCAGCCCGTCCATAATTGTATACTAGTATCCAATCCATCCATCTCCATTGTTTACCTGAGGTGCCTTTTAGTTGTGCCTATTAAAATATGGAGAACAAAAATGTTGAGGTTCCAAAATTAGGGAAAGATCAAGATCCACTTCCACCTCGTGCTGAAGCTGCTGCCACTAGTCATGGCCGAGACGATGAAATGCCAGCAACGTCGTCTGCCAAGGCCGATGCCCAATGTCATAGTACAGAGCATGTCAAATCCAAAACACCAAATATCAGTAAAAAAAGGACTCCAAAACCTAAAATAAAATTGTCGGAGGAGAAGCGTAAACTTGCCAATATGCCATTTACCACACGGAGTGGCAAGGAACGGCTGAGGCCCTGGCCTATGTTCATGGCTAGTGGTTCAGCTTCACATGAGGATGGAAGCACTCAGCCTCTCGCTAGAAAAATGAAAAGACTCAAGCTGGCAAAAGCAGCACAGCAAAGAACTGTGCATTCTTCGAAATCCCAAATCCACAAGGAGAGTCCAATTGTGTCGGTTGCGATGCCTGACCTTCCCAACACTGGACGTGAAGAGCATGCGCCTTCCACCATTTGCACGCCCCCTGTAAGTGCTGGAAGGAGCACCCGCAGTCCAGTTCCTGATAGTCAGATTGAAGATGTCAGTGTTGAAGTACACCAGGATGAGGAGGATATGGGTGTTGCTGGCGCTGGGGAGGAAATTGACCAGGAGGATTCTGATGGTGAGGTGGTTTGTTTAAGTCAGGCACCCGGGGAGACACCTGTTGTCCGTGGGAGGAATATGGCCGTTGACATGCCAGGTGAAAATACCAAAAAAATCAGCTCTTCGGTCAGTTCGGTGTGGAGGTATTTCACCAGAAATGCGGACAACAGGTGTCAAGCCGTGTGTTCCCTTTGTCAAGCTGTAATAAGTAGGGGTAAGGACGTTAACCACCTCGGAACATCCTCCCTTATACGTCACCTGCAGCGCATTCATAATAAGTCAGTGACAAGTTCAAAAACTTTGGGTGACAGCGGAAGCAGTCCACTGACCAGTAAATCCCTTCCTCTTGTAACCAAGCTCACGCAAACCACCCCACCAACTCCCTCAGTGTCAATTTCCTCCTTCCCCAGGAATGCCAATAGTCCTGCAGGCCATGTCACTGGCAATTCTGACGAGTCCTCTCCTGCCTGGGATTCCTCCGATGCATCCTTGCGTGTAACGCCTACTGCTGCTGGCGCTGCTGTTGTTGCCGCTGGGAGTCGATGGTCATCCCAGAGGGGAAGTCGTAAGCCCACTTGTACTACTTCCAGTAAGCAATTGACTGTTCAACAGTCCTTTGCGAGGAAGATGAAATATCACAGCAGTCATCCTACTGCAAAGCGGATAACTGAGGCCTTGGCATCCTGGGTGGTGAGAAACGTGGTTCCGGTATCCATCATTACTGCAGAGCCAACTAGAGACTTGTTGGAGGTACTGTGTCCCCGGTACCAAATACCATCTAGGTTCCATTTCTCTAGGCAGGCGATACCGAAAATGTACACAGACCTCAGAAAAAGAGTCACCAGTGTCCTAAAAAATGCAGCTGTACCCAATGTCCACTTAACCACGGACATGTGGACAAGTGGAGCAGGGCAGGGTCAGGACTATATGACTGTGACAGCCCACTGGGTAGATGTATGGACTCCCGCCGCAAGAACAGCAGCGGCGGCACCAGTAGCAGCATCTCGCAAACGCCAACTCTTTCCTAGGCAGGCTACGCTTTGTATCACCGCTTTCCAGAATACGCACACAGCTGAAAACCTCTTACGGCAACTGAGGAAGATCATCGCGGAATGGCTTACCCCAATTGGACTCTCCTGTGGATTTGTGGCATCGGACAACGCCAGCAATATTGTGTGTGCATTAAATCTGGGCCAATTCCAGCACGTCCCATGTTTTGCACATACCTTGAATTTGGTGGTGCAGAATTTTTTAAAAAACGACAGGGGCGTGCAAGAGATGCTGTCGGTGGCCAGAAGAATTGCGGGACACTTTCGGCGTACAGGCACCACGTACAGAAAACTGGAGCACCACCAAAAACTACTGAACCTGCCCTGCCATCATCTGAAGCAAGAAGTGGTAACGAGGTGGAATTCAACCCTCTATATGCTTCAGAGGTTGGAGGAGCAGCAAAAGGCCATTCAAGCCTATACAATTGAGCACGATATAGTAGGTGGAATGCACCTGTCTCAAGTGCAGTGGAGAATGATTTCAACGTTGTGCAAGGTTCTGATGCCCTTTGAACTTGCCACACGTGAAGTCAGTTCAGACACTGCCAGCCTGAGTCAGGTCATTCCCCTCATCAGGCTTTTGCAGAAGAAGCTGGAGGCATTGAAGGAGGAGCTAACACGGAGCGATTCCGCTAGGCATGTGGGACTTGTGGATGCAGCCCTTAATTCGCTTAACAAGGATTCACGGGTGGTCAATCTGTTGAAATCAGAGCACTACATTTTGGCCACCGTGCTCGATCCTAGATTTAAAGCCTACCTTGGATCTCTCTTTCCGGCAGACACAGGTCTGCTGGGGTTGAAAGACCTGCTGGTGACAAAATTGTCAAGTCAAGCGGAACGCGACCTGTCAACATCTCCTCCTTCACATTCTCCCGCAACTGGGGGTGCGAGGAAAAGGCTCAGAATTCCGAGCCCACCCGCTGGCGGTGATGCAGGGCAGTCTGGAGCGACTGCTGATGCTGACATCTGGTCCGGACTGAAGGACCTGACAACGATTACGGACATGTCGTCTACTGTCACTGCATATGATTCTCTCAACATTGATAGAATGGTGGAGGATTATATGAGTGACCGCATCCAAGTAGGCACGTCACACAGTCCGTACTTATACTGGCAGGAAAAAGAGGCAATTTGGAGGCCCTTGCACAAACTGGCTTTATTCTACCTAAGTTGCCCTCCCACAAGTGTGTACTCCGAAAGAGTGTTTAGTGCCGCCGCTCACCTTGTCAGCAATCGGCGTACGAGGTTACATCCAGAAAATGTGGAGAAGATGATGTTCATTAAAATGAATTATAATCAATTCCTCCGCGGAGACATTGACCAGCAGCAATTGCCTCCACAAAGTACACAGGGAGCTGAGATGGTGGATTCCAGTGGGGACGAATTGATAATCTGTGAGGAGGGGGATGTACACGGTGATATATCGGAGGGTGAAGATGAGGTGGACATCTTGCCTCTGTAGAGCAAGTTTGTGCAAGGAGAGATTAATTGCTTCTTTTTTGGGGGGGGTCCAAACCAACCCGTCATATCAGTCACAGTCGTGTGGCAGACCCTGTCACTGAAATGATGGGTTGGTTAAAGTGTGCATGTCCTGTTTTGTTTATACAACATAAGGGTGGGTGGGAGGGCCCAAGGACAATTCCATCTTGCACCTCTTTTTTCTTTTCTTTTTCTTTGCATCATGTGCTGATTGGGGAGGGTTTTTTGGAAGGGACATCCTGCGTGACACTGCAGTGCCACTCCTAGATGGGCCCGGTGTTTGTGTCGGCCACTAGGGTCGCTAATCTTACTCACACAGTCAGCTACCTCATTGCGCCTCTTTTTTTCTTTGCGTCATGTGCTGTTTGGGGAGGGTTTTTTGGAAGGGACATCCTGCGTGACACTGCAGTGCCACTCCTAGATGGGCCCGGTGTTTGTGTCGGCCACTAGGGTCGCTAATCTTACTCACACAGCTACCTCATTGCGCCTCTTTTTTTCTTTGCGTCATGTGCTGTTTGGGGAGGGTTTTTTGGAAGGGACATCCTGCGTGACACTGCAGTGCCACTCCTAGATGGGCCCGGTGTTTGTGTCGGCCATTAGGGTCGCTAATCTTACTCACACAGCTACCTCATTGCGCCTCTTTTTTTCTTTGCGTCATGTGCTGTTTGGGGAGGGTTTTTTGGAAGGGACATCCTGCGTGACACTGCAGTGCCACTCCTAGATGGGCCCGGTGTTTGTGTCGGCCACTAGGGTCGCTAATCTTACTCACACAGTCAGCTACCTCATTGCGCCTCTTTTTTTCTTTGCGTCATGTGCTGTTTGGGGAGGGTTTTTTGGAAGGGCCATCCTGCGTGACACTGCAGTGCCACTCCTAGATGGGCCCGGTGTTTGTGTCGGCCACTAGGGTCGCTAATCTTACTCACACAGCTACCTCATTGCGCCTCTTTTTTTCTTTGCGTCATGTGCTGTTTGGGGAGGGTTTTTTGGAAGGGCCATCCTGCGTGACACTGCAGTGCCACTCCTAGATGGGCCCGGTGTTTGTGTCGGCCACTAGGGTCGCTAATCTTACTCACACAGCTACCTCATTGCGCCTCTTTTTTTCTTTGCGTCATGTGCTGTTTGGGGAGGGTTTTTTGGAAGGGACATCCTGCGTGACACTGCAGTGCCACTCCTAGATGGGCCCGGTGTTTGTGTCGGCCACTAGGGTCGCTTATCTTACTCACACAGCGACCTCGGTGCAAATTTTAGGACTAAAAATAATATTGTGAGGTGTGAGGTATTCAGATTAGACTGAAAATGAGTGTAAATTATGGTTTTTGAGGTTAATAATACTTTGGGATCAAAATGACCCCCAAATTCTATGATTTAAGCTGTTTTTTAGTGTTTTTGGAAAAAAACACCCGAATCCAAAACACACCCGAATCCGACAAAAAAAATTCGGTGAGGTTTTGCCAAAACGCGGTCGAACCCAAAACACGGCCGCGGAACCGAACCCAAAACCAAAACACAAAACCCGAAAAATTTCAGGCGCTAATCTCTAGTATGAACTCTAATTCCCCAACTGAAACCTCTCACAAACACACACTCCTAAATCTAGTACACACACACACACATTTCCCCAGTACTGACAACTCTCATCACTTCCACACACTGACAACTCCCTCCTGCTCCTCTCCCCACTGACACTGACAGCTCCCTCACAGTCACACACATCCTCCACCCCCCCCACACACACACACTGATAGCACACATGCACAAATCCCCCCCTCCTCGACACTAACTGTCACGGACTGCTTGGGCAGCAGGGGGCAGGCTCTGACTTAAAGTGCTGAAATTCAACAGCTCTCTCGAACTTGCAAGGCATGGCTGTGCAGCTGTCTCCAGCCATCTCCTTGCCCACTGTGTAATTTGTGGCGTTCTCTGATGTTCCCCGCTCTGCCTCTACAACCGGCACATAATGTACAGCAGTGGTGACTCCTGAGTATGGGCCTGGAGAACTCCGCCTACCGGGGGGTAGGGATTAATAATTTCAAAGGGGCAGAGCTAGGAGTGAAGCAGTGGACAGCAGTTGAGGGGCGTTTCAAACTGTAACAGGGTTGGGACAATTTCAGTATCCTTCCCTCACCGTCTAATTGGTCAGTCCCACGCTGATTGCCATAGCGCCCTTTCGAGACTGCAGAACTCTATCCCTTAGCCACGGTTGGCACAGCTGGATGGTGCCCCTGGCAAGTGCCATCCTGGCCAAGGGGTAGATACGCCCCTGAGGGTCAGGGCCAGCAACAGAAATCTCGGGGCCCAGTGCACTGATATCTCTGGGGCCCCCTCAACCCCCCTTAACTTGGCAGAGGGATCTTTAAAAAAAATGGAGCCTTTGACTCGGACCGTCAGTGAGGCCGGCAGGTGGTTTTCATACTGGGCTATCCAGCTCTTCGGTGGCGGTGGCAGGGACATTCAGAAAAGGGCCAGCACAGCAACATGCATAATAATGGCAATACAGTATGGACCACAGGGACTGGACAAAGTGATGGGGTAAAAGGAGGGGGGAGGGTTTAGTTGGCCTGTTAATTGTTTTCCTGCTTAAATTGAGCAGTTGGTGGATACACTTTAAAAAGCAATATTGGCACTGTGGCCCCATTATTTCTGTTCTTAATACTTGGAGCCCTGAACAAGTGTCCCCTTTGTCCCCCCTGTCACCGGGCCTGTTCAGGCGTTACCTATGGAGAAGCTGCGACATGACATCCTAGGACACGATACTGCACCATGCATCACCATTATATTTCAGTGTGCCTTGTCAATATTTAAATCTTGTTCTGTGTGACGTGAGTTGTAAATGGTTGAAAATCTCTGTGCTACAGTATCGTCACCATGTAGTTATAACAACACCGCAAAACCACCAAAAGACGTGTTTTGGTAGAGGGACTGCTGGAGGGGCCCATTGGGGCCCCCAGTTTGCTACCCCACCCCAGTATACCTGTGCTGTAGCCAGTGGAAGAGGCACTATCTTCCCGGTGATCTCTTCGGGAAGATGGTGCCGCACATAGAAAGCAAAGACTCTGGCTGCACTCTCCTGCCCTCGCTCTAAGCAAGGTGATCGGGCCACAAAAGGACCCCTGCCGGACCCCGGCCTGTGGGCCACAAAAGGATGCATTGGGGGCGGCATGCGGCCCATGGGTTTGACACCCCTGCCCTAGAGTATCAAAATTTGTTTCACGGCACCCCTAGGCCAAAGTTTTTTTTATTGAGAAATTCAGAAAAAAATATAAAATTAAGTAAATTGTGTTTATAGCATGTCATCCTCA
This sequence comes from Pseudophryne corroboree, assembly GCF_028390025.1. Lineage (NCBI taxonomy): Eukaryota > Metazoa > Chordata > Amphibia > Anura > Myobatrachidae > Pseudophryne > Pseudophryne corroboree. Next base: position 174,125 of record NW_026970378.1, read on the forward strand.
GGTTCAGTTATGTTGTGAGGGAATGGTTTTGCCAATTTAATAAAGTATAAATAATTTTAATTGGTCCTGGACCACCAAACTATGCTACCAGTGCAAGAACTCCAGTTTGGAAACTACTGCCATAAAATAAACCTTTTTTGTTTTTTTTAAACTACATGTAATACACCTTAGATCTCAGTTCCTAAAAGGTTTTAAACCCTTGCATACAGTAAACTACACATATTTAAAAATCCTACACCGGGCACAAGTGCTCACGGGCCAATTTCATGGCAGTCTCGGATAGGAGGGCATTGTGGATTCACCAAGGGAATGCTGATGCTGACTCCAAGAAGAAAGGGAGTCTCTTCCCTATGAAGCTGAAGCCTTGTTTGGCGACGGCCTAGTTAATTTGATCTCGGCAGCTCCCGCAGGTAAGTCATCCTTCTTGCCCTATGTTCCCTCTCAACGGATGAAGACGCATCATTATCTGACGCAGTCATTTCGGCCCAATAGATATGCAAGAAGTTAAGATTCCCCTTTCTTTGCAGGTAGAGGAAGGAAAAGAGGGAAGAGGTCTGTAGCCTCTTCAAGATCGCAGGAGCAGAGATCGTCCTCTGCTTCTGCCAAATCCACTGCATGACGCTGGGGCTCTCTTGCAGGAGCCCGCACCAGTGGGGGGCACGTCTAAAACTCTTCAGTCAGTTCTAGATTCATTCGGACCTGGACTCGTGGGTTTTACAAATAGTGTCCCAAGGGTACAAACTGGGGTTTCAAGACGTTCCCCCTCACCGATTGTTCAAATCAGCCTTAGTCAGCAGGGAGAAGGTTTTTATTCAAGCCTCTTCGTGGTCCAGAAGCCGGACGGCTCAGTCAGACCAATCTTAAATCTGAAATCCCTTAATTTCTACCTAAAGAAATTCAATTTCAAGATGGAATCTCTCAGGGTAGTGATCTCCAGTCCGGGGGATAAAGGAGATTTCATGGTTTTGGTAGACATAAAGGATGCCTACTTATATGTTCCCATTTAGCCACTGCATCAAGCTACCTGAGGTTTGCAATTCAGGATTGTCATTACCAATTTCAGACGTTGCCGTTTGGTCTGTCCACGGCTCCGAGGATTTTCACCAGGGTGATGGCGGAAATGATGGTCCTCCTTCGCAAGCAAGGAGTCACAATTATCCCGTACTTGGATGATCTCCTGATAAAGGCGAGATCCAGGGACCAGTTGGTGCAAAACATCTACTCTCCCTGACAGTTCTTCAACAACATGGTTGGCTCCTAAACTTGCCAAAATCGCAGTAGGTCCCAATGACGCGGTTGTTGTTTTTGGGAGTGATACTGGACACAGAAGAGGTTTTCTTCTAGTGGAAAGGCTCTGGAGCTCCAGAGTCTGGTCAAACAAATTCTGAAACCAGCAAGAGTGTTAATCCATCAATGCATTCAGTTGCTGGGGAAGATGGTTGCGGCCTACGAGGCCATTCAGTTTGGCAGGTTCCATGCCAGAGTGTTCCAGTGGGACCTGTTGGACAAGTGGTCCGGATCCCACCTACACATGCACCGGAGGATAATCCTGTCTTCCAAGACCAGACTCTCACTCCATTGGTGGCTGCACAGTTCTCACCACCTAGAGGGGCGATAGTTCGGGATCCAGGACGGGATCCTAGGGACCACGGATGCAACCCTCCGAGGCTGGAGAGCAGTCACACAGGGGGAAAACATCCAAGGAAGATGGTCAAGTCTTCCTTGGATGTTTTCATCTCCACATAAATGTTCTGGAGTTAAGGGCCATTTAATAACTGCAGACACAGTACGCACTGGGACGGGTGCCCAGCATCCTCTACGGACTAAGAGAAAAGGATTTACCGGTAGGTATTAAAATCCTATTTTCTCTAACGTCCTAGAGGATGCTGGGGACTCCGTAAGGACCATGGGGATAGACGGGCTCCGCAGGAGACATGGGCACTTTAAGAAAGACTTTAGTTCTGGGTGTGCACTGGCTCCTCCCTCTATGCCCCTCCTCCAGACCTCAGTTTGATACTGTACCCAGTGGAGACACACCGACACACCACACACACAGGGAATACTTTTACTGAAGACATTTCCCCCACAAGGCCCTTTGGAGAGACAGAGAGAGAGTATGCCAGCACATACCCCAGCGCTATATAACCCAGGAATAGCACAGTAACTTAATGTTTGAACAATCGGTGAGGGGGAACATCTTGAAACCCCAGTTTGTACCCTTGGGACACTATTTGTAAAACACACGAGTCCATGTCCGAATGAATCCAGAACTGACTGAAGAGTTTTAGACGTGCCCCCACTGGTGCGGGCTCCTGCAAGAGAGCCCCAGCGTCATGCAGTGGATTTGGCAGAAGCAGAGGATGATCTCTGCTCCTGCGATCTTGAAGAGGATGCAGACCTCTTCTCTCTTCTCCTTCCTCTACCTGCAAAGAAAGGGGAATCTTAACTTCTTGCATATCTATTGGGCCGAAATGACTGCATCAGATAATGATGCGTCTTCATCCGTTGGGAGGGAACATAGGGCAAGAAGGTTGACTTACCTGCGGGAGCTGCCGAGATCAAATTAACTAGGCAGTCACCAAACAAGGCTTCACCTTCATAGGGAAGAGACTCCCTTTCTTCTTGGAGTCAGCATCAGCATTCTCTTGGTGAATCCACAATGCCCTCCTATCCGACACTGCCATGAAATTGGCCCGTGAACTCAAGAGTCCTATATCCCTTGCAGTCTCACGTAAGTATGCTGCAGTGTCCTTGATATGATACAACGTAAGGAGTATCCCATCTCTCCAGGGTATCTATATCGGATGACAAGGTATTCGACCAATTCTTGAATACTACTACTCACCCATGTACATGTAATGGCAGGTCTAAGTAATGTACCCGTGGTTACATAACTAGAAATAATGTAGCTTCCTGCATACGATCCGCTGGATTTGTGACAGGGCCCCGTGCAGAACAGGGGGTGACTCCCACTTTATTCTGTCCACGGCGGGAAATGAATAAACAACCAGAATCCTTTTGGGGATTTGAAACCATCTTGTCGAGCTGGCCCAGACTTTCTCAAACAGAGATGGAGGAACGTTACATCAGCTTTCATTATATATCTATATATACATACATATAGACCCCTTTGTCAGGAACAGCAGGGTCTTCAGTGATTTTAATATGTCCTTAATATCCACAATCATGTACTGAATGCTCCTTGCCAATATTGGATCTAATCAGGAAACATTATGGTCGACATAAGTATCAGTATCCGTGTCAGTATCAGTGTGTAGTAACTGGGCAAAATAACATTTTTGCGACCCAGCGGGGCCTGAGGGAAAAGAAACATAGCCATGAATATCACATCTATTCTCTACGTCTGTGTCTGGGACACAGATTTATCCAACCTTACTCTGATATTACTGAAACATTTACCCAGTCAGTTATTGGTGGTGCCAACAGGGCCACCATCATATGTCTGCATTCCTAATATAGTTTCCTCTTGGGAAAAACATTCAGCCACCGACATGTTGACACACATATACCAAGTACCCACAGACACACCGGCTTATGGGGGACAGACCGTCAGTAAATCTGTCAGAGGGACACAGAGGATTTTTCAGCTCACAATCCAGCGCCAAAAGTACACAGTCTGGGAAATAATAAACTCTATAGTGATAGACTTGTAATGCTCTAAAGATGTTCTGGTGAGGTGAGGAAGAAGCCCCGCCGCTGTAATGGCGCGTATCTGTCCCGCTCAGAAATAATTAATTACGCTAGCGGGGTAAGGACAGTGCCCAGGCACTAATGTCCACTTTTTCCAGCCTTTTGTGAGGAATTTATGCTGCCCAGGGTGCCCCCCCCCCCCCCGTGCCCTGCACCCTGCAGTGCCTGTGTTTGTGTGGGAGCATGGCGCGCAGCGTTCCGCTCGCTGCTCGGTACCTCAGAATGCCGTCACTGAAGAAGAAGTCTTCTGTTCTTCTGCTACTCACCTGTCTTCTGGCTCTGTAAGGGGGTGACGGCAGGCTGCGGGAGTGTGCATCTAGGCGTACCCAGCGATCAGCACCCTCAGGAGCTAATGGTGTCCTGTCAGCCTGAAGCAGAGCCATTGAACTCACTAGAAGTTGGTCATACTTCTCTCCCCTAAGTCCCACGAAGCAGGGAGACTGTTGCCAGCAGCCTCCCTGAAAATAAAAAAAACTAACAAGTCTTTTCAGAGAAACTCAGTAGAGCTCCCCTGTAGTGCATCCAGTATCACTGCGCACAATACTAAAACTGGAGTCTGGAGGAGGGGCATAGAGGGAGGAGACAGTTCACACCCTTTGAAAGTCTTAAAGTGCCCATGTCTCCTGCGGATCCCGTCTATACCCCATGGTTCTTAATGTGACCCCAGCATCCTCTAGGACGTATGAGAACACAAATAACGCACACACGAGGAGGAGAGAACTAAGGAAGCTATAAGGAGAAGAGGGGAGGGAGGGGGGGTTGAAAGGTAAGGTAGTAAAGGCATATTGGATAAACTACAACCTTATACATATTCATTAATGTACCAGTAGTTAGAAGTAGAAGAGCTCTAACAGAAACCACAAAGCTTATCTAAAGCCACACCACACTGGATATGCCCAATCTCATTTGATTTTTGAAGCAAAGCAGTATTGGACTTTGTTAATACATGGATGGGAGACTGCTTGGTAGTATCAGATTCTTTAGGTGTTTTTAAACTACCAACACCATTTTCTTGGTACATTTAATTTTTACATGTATTCTTTTATGTACCAGAAGTTAGAAGTAGAAGAGCTGTAACAGAAACCACCAGCTCATCTACAGCCACAGCACACTGGATTTGCCCAATCTCTCCTGATCATGGAAGCTGAGCAGTGTTGGTCCTGGTTTTAGTACTTGGATGGGAGACCACAAGGAAATACCAGGAGCTGTGTGTATTTATACAATACTAACACCGTTCTCTTGATGCATTCCATTTTGAAACATTGGGGCAGATCTATTAAGCCTGGTGAACTGATAAAGTGCAAGGTGATAAAGTACCAGCCAGTCAGCTCCTAACTGTCATTTTTCAAACCCAGCCTGTGACATGGCAATTAGGAGCTGATTGGCTGGTACTTTATCACCATGCAAATTATCATTTCACCAGGTTTAATAAATCGGCGGCTTACTCATTTATGTACGAGTAGTTAGAAGTAGAAGAACTCTAACAGAAACCCCTAAGCTCATCTACAGCCACACCACACTGTATATGCCTCTTCTTACATTCCGCTGCACTTATTGTGGGGTAGCCGCAATCCCTTCTGCTGTACGGTTCCACATTACATTGTTTCTTGTCACTTCCTGTTGATGCAGTAAGGAAACATCCAGGAATTACAGCAGCTTAGTTTTTTTTTTTTTTTAACTGGGGCAATTTAGCTAGATCACAGGGCAATTTAGCTCCTTTGGTCCTTTTTTTAGGACCAGTTAATCAGACAGTTGAGCAAACTGAAAAACAGCTAACAGGAAATTTCCACTTAAATGGTATTTTCTAATCTTATCTGACCATGACTAAGAATAAAGGATACACAAGATAAACTCTTAGAGCCATGGACCTTATCCATGTTTAAGCTCCATCAAATCTGTAATCAATAGCACTACATGCTCCCACTTTACCACTGTACTATATACTCTACCTGTGTTTTTAAGGTAAAAACTAGTGATGAGCGGATTCGGTTTTACTCGGTTTTACTCGGTTCTCAAAACGGCATCTTATTGGCTCACGGATGTCACGTGTTTTGGATAGCCAATAAGATGCCGTTTTGAGAACCGAGTAAAACCGAGTAAAACCGAGTAAAACCGAACCTCGCTCATCACTAGTAAAAACACCATTTAACCCCAGTGACACTTGAATTAAAGCAGCAGCCTCTGGAATAGCATTCCTTAGCATTAATCCCAGGAAATCTGCAATCTTCACGCTCTTTGATAGCCATGCTACATTGCTGTTTACTTGGATGGAGCAGAGAGCACAACATCAGGACATAGGAAATATTACAATGCATGATAAGAAAGGTGTGAGCTCTACAGCAAGGCCTCTAACCCTTTGCCAGTGCCAAATACATAGGGCTTAACTCAGATCTGATCACAGCAGCAAATTTATTAGCTAAAACCATGTACACTGCAGGGGGGGGGGGGTGTATAATATGTGCAGAGAGAGTTAGATTTTGGTGCGGTGTGTTCAAACTGAAATCTAAATTGCAGTGTAAAAACAAAACAGCCAGTATTTACCCTGCACACAAACAATATAACCCACCTAAATCTCTCTGCAAATGTTATATCTGCCCCCCCCCCCCATCCCTGCAGTGCACATGGTTTTGCCCACTAGCTAACAAATTTGCTGCATCTGGGAATTACAGCAGCTTAATATTTCTTTTTACAGAAGGTTCAGCAAATTAAATTATTTAGTGAAATACTGTAATCATAACAGTTACAGGGATATTGTAGGTAGATTTATTGTCAGTGGATAAATGTAAAAATTAAACCCTTAGGCATAGTTCCAAAATGCTGTCATTGCAATCCAGATTTTAAGGATATCATGCTTGAGCACAGGTGACTTAATTAGAACTTCGGTCAATGTGAATTAACCATTGGACTCAACCATGGTTATCCTTAAAACCCAGGGGTCTATTTAAGATCGATCTTAATCGATGTTGGGCTTCCAGGTTGAAAAAAACACACACATTTGTTTTCACATTAAACAGACTTCCACATGAGAAAGCAGCAAGGATGCAGTGGCGTTAATGTTTCCTGGTGTCAACTTGTATTATTTCAGTAGACATTGAAATGAGGATGCATCTTGCTGCCTTTCCAATAAAGCAAGTTTAATTTAGTAATAGGTGAAAAACCATCCTTACAAAGGTGTTAATCAGAGACTTGGCTTTGTGGACACTTTTCAGAGAACAAATTTGTTAGCATAAAAATAAAGCCAGAAAATGAAGAGCTGTTTAATCACTCGATTGGATTTTTCTGCCAGCATATTTTTTTTCTCTGCAACCCACTGCTAAATTGTGCTTCCTAGCTGTTTTTTATAAAATCACTGAATCAAATCTAACTCTGATTACATCAGAGAAGGCCATGTACCCTACACCATAAGAGGAGGTTTGAAATTTTGACTTGTCTACTTAAATATCACCAAAATCTGATCACAAGGTTAATTACGTCCCTGGGTGGGATTGAACCACCAACCTTTTGGTTAATAGCCAAACACACTAACCGATTGCGCCACAGAGACACTTTGCAAAAGTCCATACTGACAAAGGCTAATAAGCATTCATCTAAAACGTTTCCTAGAAAAACTTTAAAAAGTCAATAATCTGGAGAGTTTTTGTAAGATGTTTCTTCCATCAACCAACGAAGAAACACATTGGTACTTTCCCATGATGAGTGAGTGCTTCAGGATCTCTTGCACTTACATGTGCAGCAGAGTACTGCAATGGAAGCATGCTGGGCCCATAACCCAGAGGTAGGCAGATTGAAACTATCCTCTGCTATATGCATTTTTTTTGTTAATTAAAGTAATCCAAAACTGGGATTGATATTTTGTCTCTTTTATTTTTACTTAAAGTACAATAACTTTTACCATTTTAATTTGTTTTAATAGTATATTGACAGTATTATTTTCTTTCAAAAATCCACTTCATTTTCTTTACCCTATTATTAAAATGGTAATTGAAGAAGAGGAATTGTTGCTTTGACTGCAGCATTCCTGGGGTTAACTGGTGTTTCTTCAAGTCACAAGGTATGGAGCTGCTGTATAGTTACTCGCAAGTCAGTAGTTGTATGATGCTCACACCTGTTAAGCTGGATACACAGAATGCCCTACACAGGGGGTGAAATGAGCCCCCCCCCCACCCCCCGTACGCTCAGCACACATCACGCTGTGCTGAGCGGGGGGAGAGATGTGTGCTGAGCAGTTCGCTCAGCACACATCTCTCCCCAAAATCGGGCCGTGAATACGGACCTTTAAACTGGATCCACACTTAGATTATCTGTCCAATTTTTTTTTCTAGTTGAAACAAAATTATGCTAATATGTGGCAGCAAATTACAATTGACCATTTGTTCACAAACACTGGAAAACATCCAAAAATGGTCATTTAGATAAATTGGTTAAATCCATTTCATTTAGCTAATTTATCCAAACTACCTTTATTGTATCTTTGTGGGTGAATGATGTGTGGGTCAGTGTTGAGGGTGGTGGAGGAGATGGGTAATAGGCACAGCAGGGTGTGGACAGTCAAATAGTGTGCTTAGAGGTTCAGAGTCATTGTATGAGACTCTGGCAACAGTGACTTGATGAGTCTGGTGTCCATAGGGTGGGACGCATTAACCTTTTTATGCTATTGAAATAGTTCTCCTCCTGACCGACGCAGTTCCTTGCTCCGATGTTGGTGTATTGTCCTGTTGCAGCGCCTCTCCACTGTGGTCACAGTGAGCTGTGTGGTGTTGCTGGCGCATGCCAATCTCCCCCCAACCTCCCTCTTGCATTTCAGACCTACGTACGCATGATGGGATCTTGTATGATATGCGCGTGTGCTGTAGAGATGAAAGTGGGGGTGAGGAGGCAGATCGTGAGATGGGGAAACTTTGTGGACTGTTAGCGAAGGGGAGCACTGGGCAATCTGAGTTGCAAAGAGGGCAGCAGAAGAGGTTATTGCATGTGCACTGGTGACAGGTCCATCCTTGGTGGCCAGCCTCAGTGGTAAAGGGGTACATGAGCTAGTGTCCCTTGGCCAGCCATGTACCATGGCCACCTCCCTACCTCCTATATATTCTCCCTGATCTGTCACTTTGTTACGGTCTGCTGCTGGCACTGGTGTATCGTCCTGCAGTTGCCGTCTCCGCCCATTGCTGTGACTTCCCCCAGAGTTAGCCACACAGAGTGACAGATCTGGGAAAATATATAGGAGATCATTACTTTCACTTGCAGCCTACCTTATTTTTTGCAGCCTAGCATGCTCCTGACCCCTTCTCTCACTAATACTTATACAACATTCATGAACTCATCTTAAGGTTTCTTTATTATTCAGTCACACTGTCTTGGATCCAAACCATTTCCTGTGGCATTACAGTCAAACAATTGAGCTATTTACCCTTGCATAGAAAGGTATAATCTAAGCTAGAGAATTCTATTTGGAGCTCACCTTCTACTTTGTGAAGAAATAATCAGCTTTGTGGCTGAGCAGATATATGGAGTGTGTGGCTGCACACTGCATTGATCTGCTGAGTTGCAATGCTAATAATTTTTTTTTTTGCAAAGTACCAATAGCTTCATTGTGAAGGTGGAAAGAAGGGTGTTACGGCATGGAATGTACAAACTGCGAGACCCTGCTGGTAGCGCCTTTGTCTATTTAGTAGGAAGGGCACGTAACAGCCGGGGGGCAATGGAGGAAGCCCCTTTAGGGCTGGAGCCCGGCGGCAACTGACTCCGTTGTCTCTGGCAGTTCCGCCCCTGGACTAGAGGAATGGTCAAGAACATGGCAACATTTAATGCCAAAAAATGCAAAATCATACACGTCTCAAAAATGCAAAGGCTAACTATAATATTAAGGGCATTATAATGGCAAGAGGAAAGCTATCTAAGTATTACTATTTCAGGTAAGCAATGTAACAAAGCAATAGGAAAGGCAAGTCAGATGCTTGTTTGCATAGGTTAAAGAACCAGTAGCAGAAAAAAGTAATACAGGTTGAGTATCCCATATCCAAATATTCCGAAATACGGAATATTCCGAAATACGGACTTTTTTGAGTGAGACTGAGATAGTGAAACCTTTGTGTTTTGATGGCTCAGTGTACACAAACTTTGTTTAATACTCAAAGTTATTAAAAATATTGTATTAAATGAACTTCAGACTGTGTGTATAAGGTGTATATGAAACATAAATGAATTCTGTGAATGTACACACACTTTGTTTAATGCACAAAGTTATAAAAAATATTGGCTAAAATGACCTTCAGGCTGTGTGTATAAGGTGTATATGAAACATAAATGCCTTCTGTGCTTAGATTTAGGTCCCATCACCATAATATCTCGTTATGGTATGCAATTATTCCAAAATACAGAAAAATCCGATATCCAAAATTCCTCTGGTCCCAAGCATTTTGGATAAGGGATACTCAACCTGTAATGCCACTGTATAGGTCCTTGGTACAGCCACATTTAGAATCCTGTGTTCAGTTCCAGAAGCCATATCTCCAGAAGGCTGTAAATACATTAGGGCAACTAAAATTGTGCATGGCCTACATCACAAAACTTACCTGGAAATACTAAAAAATGTTGATGTGTATAGTTTGGAGAAGGGAAGAGGGAACATACAGTAATAGAAACATTTAAATATATAGAGAGGAATGTAATAGGGTGTGAGAATCAGAAAGTGAGAGATTTTGTGTTTTTTCCTGTTGTTTTTTTTTGTTTTTGTTTGATTGTTTGTTTTTAAAGTGGCAATCCTTTACATGGCAAAACCAGGTTGATATTTGCCATGTAAAGGATTGCCACCGTGGGCATGTGTAGAAGGGGCACTGCTACTGTTGGCATTATGTGTGTAAGCTGCACTGATATGGTGGTTATGTGTATAAAGGGCACTGCGACTGTGGGTATTATTATTATTATTATTACATGCGGTGTAATGACAATAAGATAGTGCTACTGTGTGGCGTATTTTGATTTGGGGTGCTATTGTGTGGCCATGCCCCTTCCTTGTGATACCACACCTTCTTTTTTTAAGGAGCGCACTGTCCCTTTATTAAGTATTGGAGAGAGGGCCCAAATTAATAGTTTGCAGGGCGGCGCCAAACACCCTAGCACTGGCCCTTTGGTAGGGGACAGGATTTGCTTCTGCTTGTGCACATATGTTATGATTGCCAGCCAACAGCACTGGTTTTGCCTATAACACTAACTATAAATATTTTGAATTGGTCCTGGACCACCAATCCAAGGCACCCCTGCAAGTGTCCTGAGGCACCCCAGGGTGCAGTTTGAGAACCACTGGTCTAGTGAGTACCCAGGATAATTATTGTAGCTGGTCTGCGGGTAACAGCTCTCAGATCCACTTCTAGAAAAAAATGCAGCAATGTAATTTGAGTGTCAAACTGCAGAGATGAACCCTTTCTGTGACTGCTGCACAGGGATCACACAAACTCTATTCATAGGGCTGACTTCACTTAGGGGAGATGTTCTCACCCCGCAAAGAAGTGCGAGTATATACCGCACTTACGGTACCATTGGATTTACAGATATTTTCTTGCAATACACTATGGGGGTCATTCTGAGTTGATTGCTCGCTAGCAGTTTTTAGCAGCCATGCAAACGCATTGTCGCTGCCCACTGGAGAGTGTATATTCACTTTGGAGAAGTGCGAACACTTGAGCAGCAGAGCGCCTGCAAAATCGTTTCAAAATAAGACCAGCACTGTAGTTACACTTCGTGTGCGTTGATTCTAACAACCGAGGGACGGCTTTTGATGTCACACACCCATCCAGTGAATGCCCAGCCACGTCTGCATTTCTTCTGCCACGCCTGCATTTTTCCAAGCACTCCCTGAAAACGGTCAGTTGCCACCCAGAAACGCCCTCTTTCTGTCAATCTCCTTGTGGCCTGTTCTGTGATTGGAATAATCGCTAGAACTAGTGCAAAACCACAATGGACTTTGTACCCGTACGATGCGCATGCACATTACGGAGCATGCGCATGCACAGATTAGCCATTTTTTTTCAACTGATTGCTACGCAGCGAACAACGGCAGCATGCGATCAACTCGGAATGACCCCCTATATACATAGAAACATGGATTTTTACTGCAGGAATTATGGTTAGTTTAGGGGTATCGGTTAGGGTCAACAGAGGTGTAGCTAGGGGTCCAAGCGCCCCTGGCAAAGTAAGGGACTGGCGCCCCCCCTTTCGATAAAGCATTGCAGTCCATTGGCGGTTACCATGTTGGAGCCACAGCAACTGACCCCCTCCCCCACACGCTGCCCTACATCATCGGCTGGGATTCACTGTTGGTGTGAAGCCACTGGGAACAGTCTGGTAGCATTAGCAGCAGTCTGTGTCATAGATAGGGAAGGCAGAAGGTTAACTAGCTAATAGCAGTCTGTTGGCAGCAGAGGCTGGGCGGGGGGCTGAGAATGAGCCAACGCTGATCAATGTCCAGTCTGCTTAGACAAAAATATTTTGTGATCAGGGCTGGTTCTAGACCAAAGGAGCCAATGGCAAAAATTTCCTTTGGCACCCCCCCCCCCCCCCCCCACACACATACACACACACACCAAAAAAGAACATATCCCAGTTTAACATAACGCTATGTGGTGCAAGGTGTGGAGCTGGTTACTTGTATCAGACCTCTGACATTTGCCTTTTCACCCATATTGCATACTTTTTCTTGCAGGTTGTGTCTTAATTCAAGAAGTGTTCTAAGTACTTCAGCTTAGTATCTTTACTGACCCCTCTTTACCCCACACTACATAACTGACCCCTCTATACCCTACACTACATCACTGACCTTTCTATAACCATCACTGCATTACTGACCCCTCTATACAGTACACTGACCTCTATATACCTGCTAGTACATCCCTGATGCCTATATTCCCTAAGCTAAATCCCTGATGCCTCTATTCCCTACGCTACATCCCTGACGCCTCTATTCCCTATGCTACATCCCTGACGCCTCTATACCCTACGCTACATCCCTGATGCCTCTATTCCCTACGCTACATTCCTGATGCCTCTATAACCTACGCTACATCCCTGACGCCTCTATACCCTACGCTACATCCCTGACGCCTCTATACAGTACAATGCATTACTGATCCCTCTAGACCATACATCCTCATTACATCAGAGAGATAGTGAAACACTGGAAAAAATAAGGATAAAGTGGACTACAGAAACTGATGCTCTAAACAAAGGAGAGAGAGAGAAAAGCACAAGGGAAAGTGGGCAATCGGAACACCATAGAGAGAGGAGAGATAGAAATGCCTGAAAAAGTAAAGGGGGTTGGGTATGGCATCCGGCGCTCGGGATTCCAGCAGTCACATGATACCTAATCCTAACCCTCTGGGGGGGTGGCGGATAGGGCTAACCCTCAGGGGGTGGCAGCTAGGACTAACCCCCCCCCTCCTAGTGCCTTCCCTAACACCCGCTCCCCCGGTCCTAACCCTCCCTCCAATACTCGCCTTCGGGATGTTGGCTGTCTGTGTGCCGGCACCAGTCTCCCAAGTGGTGTCAGGATTCCAACATCGGTCAAATGACCGCCGGTATACCGTCTGCCGGGATGGTAAATGTATCCTGAGGACAGGTAGTGAGTGTGGAGGGATAGGTGGTTCAGTAAAATGTAACAGCTCAAACTGCGATCATTCACTGATAAATTGATTTATAGCTCTCCCTTTTTAACCATTGCAGTCATAAAAGCAATGTTTTTTAAACTTTTAAATAAAGCTTGTTAGCATCCCCAGCACACTGTATATGCTGGGAGATGTAGTTCTCAATATGAAAACATTTAATTACTGTATGAACTCTAATTCCCCAACTGAAACCTCTCACAAACACACACTCCTAAATCTAGTACACACACACACACACACACACACACACACATTTCCCCAGTACTGACAACTCTCATCACTTCCACACACTGACAACTCCCTCCTGCTCCTCTCCCCACTGACACTGACAGCTCCCTCACAGTCACACACATCCTCCACCCCCCCCCACACACACACACTGATAGCACACATGCACAAATCCCCCCCTCCTCGACACTAACTGTCACGGACTGCTTGGGCAGCAGGGGGCAGGCTCTGACTTGAAGTGCTGAAATTCAACAGCTCTCTCGAACTTGCAAGGCATGGCTGTGCAGCTGTCTCCAGCCATCTCCTTGCCCACTGTGTAATTTGTGGCGTTCTCTGATGTTCCCCGCTCTGCCTCTACAACCGGCACATAATGTACAGCAGTGGTGACTCCTGAGTATGGGCCTGGAGAACTCCGCCTACCGGGGGGTAGGGATTAATAATTTCAAAGGGGCAGAGCTAGGAGTGAAGCAGTGGACAGCAGTTGAGGGGCGTTTCAAACTGTAACAGGGTTGGGACAATTTCAGTATCCTTCCCTCACCGTCTAATTGGTCAGTCCCACGCTGATTGCCATAGCGCCCTTTCGAGACTGCAGAACTCTATCCCTTAGCCACGGTTGGCACAGCTGGATGGTGCCCCTGGCAAGTGCCATCCTGGCCAAGGGGTAGATACGCCCCTGAGGGTCAGGGCCAGCAACAGAAATCTCGGGGCCCAGTGCACTGATATCTCTGGGGCCCCCTCAACCCCCCTTAACTTGGCAGAGGGATCTTTAAAAAAAATGGAGCCTTTGACTCGGACCGTCAGTGAGGCCGGCAGGTGGTTTTCATACTGGGCTATCCAGCTCTTCGGTGGCGGTGGCAGGGACATTCAGAAAAGGGCCAGCACAGCAACATGCATAATAATGGCAATACAGTATGGACCACAGGGACTGGACAAAGTGATGGGGTAAAAGGAGGGGGGAGGGTTTAGTTGGCCTGTTAATTGTTTTCCTGCTTAAATTGAGCAGTTGGTGGATACACTTTAAAAAGCAATATTGGCACTGTGGCCCCATTATTTCTGTTCTTAATACTTGGAGCCCTGAACAAGTGTCCCCTTTGTCCCCCCTGTCACCGGGCCTGTTCAGGCGTTACCTATGGAGAAGCTGCGACATGACATCCTAGGACACGATACTGCACCATGCATCACCATTATATTTCAGTGTGCCTTGTCAATATTTAAATCTTGTTCTGTGTGACGTGAGTTGTAAATGGTTGAAAATCTCTGTGCTACAGTATCGTCACGATGTAGTTATAACAACACCGCAAAACCACCAAAAGACGTGTTTTGGTAGAGGGACTGCTGGAGGGGCCCATTGGGGCCCCCAGTTTGCTGCCCCACCCCAGTATACCTGTGCTGTAGCCAGTGGAAGAGGCACTATCTTCCCGGTGATCTCTTCGGGAAGATGGTGCCGCACATAGAAAGCAAAGACTCTGGCTGCACTCTCCTGCCCTCGCTCTAAGCAAGGTGATCGGGCCACAAAAGGACCCCTGCCGGACCCCGGCCTGTGGGCCACAAAAGGATGCATTGGGGGCGGCATGCGGCCCATGGGTTTGACACCCCTGCCCTAGAGTATCAAAATTTGTTTCACGGCACCCCTAGGCCAAAGTTTTTTTTATTGAGAAATTCAGAAAAAAATATAAAATTAAGTAAATTGTGTTTATAGCATGTCATCCTCAGGTTCAGTTATGTTGTGAGGGAATGGTTTTGCCAATTTAATAAAGTATAAATAATTTTAATTGGTCCTGGACCACCAAACTATGCTACCAGTGCAAGAACCCCAGTTTGGAAACTACTGCCATAAAATAAACCTTTTTTGTTTTTTTTAAACTACATGTAATACACCTTAGATCTCAGTTCCTAAAAGGTTTTAAACCCTTGCATACAGTAAACTACACATATTTAAAAATCCTACACCGGGCACAAGTGCTCACGGGCCAATTTCATGGCAGTCTCGGATAGGAGGGCATTGTGGATTCACCAAGGGAATGCTGATGCTGACTCCAAGAAGAAAGGGAGTCTCTTCCCTATGAAGGTGAAGCCTTGTTTGGCGACGGCCTAGTTAATTTGATCTCGGCAGCTCCCGCAGGTAAGTCATCCTTCTTGCCCTATGTTCCCTCTCAACGGATGAAGACGCATCATTATCTGACGCAGTCATTTCGGCCCAATAGATATGCAAGAAGTTAAGATTCCCCTTTCTTTGCAGGTAGAGGAAGGAAAAGAGGGAAGAGGTCTGTAGCCTCTTCAAGATCGCAGGAGCAGAGATCGTCCTCTGCTTCTGCCAAATCCACTGCATGACGCTGGGGCTCTCTTGCAGGAGCCCGCACCAGTGGGGGGCACGTCTAAAACTCTTCAGTCAGTTCTAGATTCATTCGGACCTGGACTCGTGGGTTTTACAAATAGTGTCCCAAGGGTACAAACTGGGGTTTCAAGACGTTCCCCCTCACCGATTGTTCAAATCAGCCTTAGTCAGCAGGGAGAAGGTTTTTATTCAAGCCTCTTCGTGGTCCAGAAGCCGGACGGCTCAGTCAGACCAATCTTAAATCTGAAATCCCTTAATTTCTACCTAAAGAAATTCAATTTCAAGATGGAATCTCTCAGGGTAGTGACCTCCAGTCCGGGGGATAAAGGAGATTTCATGGTTTTGGTAGACATAAAGGATGCCTACTTATATGTTCCCATTTAGCCACTGCATCAAGCTACCTGAGGTTTGCAATTCAGGATTGTCATTACCAATTTCAGACGTTGCCGTTTGGTCTGTCCATGGCTCCGAGGATTTTCACCAGGGTGATGGCGGAAATGATGGTCCTCCTTCGCAAGCAAGGAGTCACAATTATCCCGTACTTGGATGATCTCCTGATAAAGGCGAGATCCAGGGACCAGTTGGTGCAAAACATCTACTCTCCCTGACAGTTTTTCAACAACATGGTTGGCTCCTAAACTTGCCAAAATCGCAGTAGGTCCCAATGATGCGGTTGTTGTTTTTGGGAGTGATACTGGACACAGAAGAGGTTTTCTTCTAGTGGAAAGGCTCTGGAGATCCAGAGTCTGGTCAAACAAATTCTGAAACCAGCAAGAGTGTTAATCCATCAATGCATTCAGTTGCTGGGGAAGATGGTTGCGGCCTACGAGGCCATTCAGTTTGGCAGGTTCCATGCCAGAGTGTTCCAGTGGGACCTGTTGGACAAGTGGTCCGGATCCCACCTACACATGCACCGGAGGATAATCCTGTCTTCCAAGACAAGAATCTCACTCCATTGGTGGCTGCACAGTTCTCACCACCTAGAGGGGCGATGGTTCGGGATCCAGGACGGGATCCTAGGGACCACGGATGCAACCCTCCGAGGCTGGAGAGCAGTCACACAGGGGGAAAACATCCAAGGAAGATGATCAAGTCTTCCTTGGATGTTTTCATCTCCACATAAATGTTCTGGAGTTAAGGGCCATTTAATAACTGCAGACACAGTACGCACTGGGACGGGTGCCCAGCATCCTCTACGGACTAAGAGAAAAGGATTTACCGGTAGGTATTAAAATCCTATTTTCTCTAACGTCCTAGAGGATGCTGGGGACTCCGTAAGGACCATGGGGATAGACGGGCTCCGCAGGAGACATGGGCACTTTAAGAAAGACTTTAGTTCTGGGTGTGCACTGGCTCCTCCCTCTATGCCCCTCCTCCAGACCTCAGTTTGATACTGTACCCAGTGGAGACTTGGTGCTTTTCAGGAGCTCTCCTGAGCTTTCTGACAGAAAGTATTTTGTCAGGTTTTTAATTTTCAGGGAGCACTGCTGGCAACAGACTCCCTCATCGAGGGACTGTGGGGAGAGAAGCAGTCCTACTATCTGAGTTGCAAGGTCCTGCTTCTTAGGCTACTGGACACCATTAGCTCCAGTGGGATTGGTACGTAGGATCTCACCCTCGCCGTCCGTCCCAGAGCCGCGCCGCCGTCCCCCTCGCAGAGCCGGAAGATAGAAGCCGGGTGAGTATGAGAAGAAAAGAAGACTTCAGAGGCGGCAGAAGACTTCATGATCTTCACTGAGGTAACGCACAGCACTGCAGCTGTGCGCCTTTGCTCCCATACACCTCACATACTCCGGTCACTGTAAGGGTGCAGGGCGCAGGGGGGGCGCCCTGGGCAGCAATATAAACCTCTTTCGCAAAAATATAACATATATACAGCTGGGCACTTTATATATGTATAAGCCCCCACCAATTTTACAGTTTAAGCGGGACAGAAGCCCGCCTCCGAGGGGGCGGGGCTTCTCCCTCAGCACTCACCAGCGCCATTTTTTCTCCACAGCACCGCTGAGAGGAAGCTCCCCGGACTCTACCCTGCTTATACCACGTTAGACAAGAGGGTTGAAAAGAGGGGGGGGGGGGGCACATAATTTGCAAATTACATACAGCAGCACTACTGGGCAAACATTAAGTTACTGTTTTATTCCTGGGTTATATAGCGCTGGGGGGTGTGCTGACATACTCTCTCTCTGTCTCTCCAAAGGGCCTTGTGGGGAAACTGTCTTCAGAAAAAGCATTCCCTGTGTGTGTAGTGTGTCGGTACACGTGTGTCGACATGTCTGAGGAAGAAGGCTATATTAGAGAGGAGCGGGAGCAAATGAATGTGGTGTCTCCGCCGACAGCTGATTGGATGGATATGTGGAATGTTTTAAATGCTAGTGTAAACTCATTGCACAAAAGATTAGACAAGGCAGAAGCTTTGGGACAGTCAGGATTTAAACCCATGCCTGATCCTATGTTGCAGGGACTGTCAGGGTCTCATAAGCGCCCACTATCCCAGATTGTTGACACAGATACCGACACGGATTCTGACTCCAGTGTCGATTACGATGATGCAAAGTTACAGCCAAAATTGGCAAAATCCATTCGATTTAGGATTATGGCAATAAAAGATGTTTTGCACATCACAGAGGAACCCCCTGTCGCTGACAAGAGGGTACATATGTACAAGGGAAAGAAGCCTGAGGTAACCTTTCCCCCCTCACACGAGCTGAACGAGTTATGTGAAAAAGCTTGGGAATCTCCAGATAAAAGACTGCAGATTTCCAAAAGGATTCTTATGGCGTATCCTTTCCCATCAACGGATAGGTTACGATGGGAATCCTCCCCTAGGGTGGACAAAGCATTAACACGCTTATCCAAGAAGGTAGCCCTCCCGTCCCAGGATACGGCTACCCTCAAAGAGTGTGCTGACCGCAAACAGGAGATTACCCTGAAGTCCATTTATACACATTCAGGTACCTTACTCAGACTGGCAATTGCGTCGGCCTGGGTGTGTAGTGCTGTAGCGGCATGGACAAATACCTTATCTGAGGGGATGGATAGCCTAGACAAGGATACTATTTTATTGACCCTGGGGCATATAAGAGATGCTGTCCTATATATGTGTGTATGCAAACTACAGGTGGTGCTGCAGGGCCCACACCCTTTTACTTGTCTTGTAGAGCAGCTCTGAAGCTGTTACAGTGCCCAGCTGCTGCAAGAAATCAGCTTGAATGCTTCAGGGGCTTGGGCATGGCCAACATGAGCCCCACACCGAAGGAGGGTGGGGGTGTTTAATGCAAACTTGGGGTTATCCAAGCGCCGCAAAAGGCCGCCATGCCCTGCATGCCCCTTTTCTCTTTTCATATACAGATGAGGGTTCCAGCCAACTTTGGCCCACTGCTTGGATGACATCACCGTATGCAAATCCGTCTGCTGCAGAACTTCCCCCAGGAATGCTTGCAATAGTTGTTGCATATGGTTTAATGTCTGAGGGTGCTTCAGTATTAGGCAGCCTTCTGCCCTCCCATGTTCATATGAAAAGATGTGGTCTCCCTGCAGTTGTTGTCCCCAGACGAGAGTTCCCTTGTGCTTCCTCAGTTAAATCTCCTTAACTTGACGGGGGGGTGCCCGAGCAGCCGCCCTCCCCAGCCCTATCCCAACACATACTTATCTTGCATATGAGATCTCTTGATCATGAAGATAGTTCTCACAGGTTGAGGTTCATCCTGGCCCCGCTCCCCGCTGGAGATCGCTGATGGGGACAGCAGCGGGGCTTCAGCAGAAGGGTGAGTATGTGTGGCCAGAGACCTCCCTTCCCATGTGCAGGCCTGCAGAGTCTGCCGCGCAGGATGGGGCATGTGGCACTCTCCCTCCCAGGGGCTCTTCCAGATGTAGCTCCTCAGCAGTATTTTTCCCGGGCTGCGCGGCGCTCTCCCCGACTGGCATCCGCCCTGGAACACTGCCTTCCTCAACGCAACATCAGCAGGGGGCCCTGGCCTCATCACCATCCCAGGTCTTTCTCATGTATGTATCATGTATGTGTGTGTGATATATGTATGAATCATATATGTTTGTGATATATATATATATATATATTCCATAGACAAAAAACCTTACGGTTTCACATGTCCCATTAAGACTTCTTAGACATGATCGAAATTTCAGAAACCTGTTGTAACTCTTCCACTCAAACTCCAAAAAGCAATGAAATTCCGATCAGTAAGGCTGACGCCTTAATGGACGTGTTCCTTGCGCAATACAGATATGGTATGCCATCACAGCCTGTGGGTAAGTGCAGATTCAGCACTCTCACAGAGTGAGATTGCTGTCACTCACACAATGGTGGAGCTGCTAATTCACAGATTTGTGTGCTCATTGGAATACACACATGCAGTCTATGCAACTGAAGGTCTGAGCAGTTTTGTGGTGCTCCCATCCCACACAGTGCCCACAACCATCCCATTCAGTCAACACAACAAAGCCACCTTGTTACAACATCCTTCTAACTCCATACATCCATCTCACTTAGTATACACATTTAGCTCCCTCAAACATCTTGGTTAATTGCTAAACTATAATACCCCATCTACGGTCTATGCATCTACACTTACTTCCCCTATACACCCCCATGCTGCCCGGTCTTCCCCAATCCCTACTGCTGTGTTCTCCCATCTGTGCTAGTCTGTACTAACTTATCTGTACCATCTGTCTTTCCCCACCTGTGCATTGTCTGTACCACCGTTTCCTTCTCTCTGTGCTGCTCAGTGTTTCCTTCTTCAACGTCACTCTGCCTCCTCCAGTACATGGCACACTGTCTTCTCTCCCATCTGCACCAGTTTTCTACCCATCCATGCCAGTGTTTTCAACCCATCTGCACCATTTCCCCCATCTGCACCGCTCTGTCTCCCTTCCCATACTTGCTGCTTAATCTACCCCTTATCCACACCACTCTTACCCTATTCATGTAGCTGACATCCTGAAGGTAAATTTAGTGGATCCTGCGCTCTTGGCAGGGGGATAACCGCCACAGCCCACCCCCCAGTGGTCCGGAAACGCCTCCGTTGTGCAGACCATGCCCTGCCAATGGCATTCTAACGCTGTTTGCACGCCCCCCTCCTTCCCCAAACCACCTCTGCCTATCAATCAGGCAGGGTGATAGCATCTCACTGGGCTCCTGGGGTACGCACGCGCAGTGCGGCCATTGCACGTGCGCACCTCACAAACTAATTCAGACTGCAATCGCTGCTGCTGCTGCTGCGGTCTGAATTACCCCGTGTTTCTCTGTCCCCCCCATTAGTGCTGCTTAGTGTTCCCTCTATCCACACACTTCTGTTCCCCCATCCACACCGCTCTCCTCCCTCCAATCAACAACACTCTTACCTCATCTGAGCAGCTTTGTCTTCCGCTCAGACCTTCAGTTGCATAGACTGCATGTGTGTATTCCAATGAGCACACAAATCTGTGAATTAGCAGCTCCACCATTGTGTGAGTGACAGCAATCTCACTCTGTGAGAGTGCTGAATCTGCACTTACCCACAGGCTGTGATGGCATACCATATCTGTATTGCGCAAGGAACACGTCCATTAAGGCGTCAGCCTTAATGATCGGAATTTCATTGCTTTTTGGAGTTTGAGTGGAAGAGTTACAACAGGCTTCTGAAATTTCGATCATGTCTAAGAAGCCTTAATGGGACATGTGAAACCGTAAGGTTTTTTGTCTATGGAATTTCATCGCTTTTTTTACATTTATTTTTTTTATTCAGAAATGTAAAATTTCACTGTAAGAATAAACATTTGATTTTTTAAATGTTTAATGAAAATGTTCGTATAACATCACTGTTCTGTGCAAAATTATTTTATTAACCAAACCAAATTGTTTAAGGTCCGTACACACTTAATGATTTAATGAGCGACGTCGCTCATTTTATCGTTAAGTGTGTATGCAGCCAGCGACAAACGATGCGCGGCCCCGCGGGTCGGCAACAATCTTCGCTGTCGGTAGGGCATGCAGGAAGGATGTGGACTGTCGTCCACGACCTTCATGCAGGGCTGGCGGGGGCGTGACGTCACTGAGCGATATGAGCGGTCATATCGCTCAGTGTGTACAGTCGGCCGCCGGCCGGCCCGGGAGGGGAAACACTAGACGATGTAGCTCACAGAGCGACATCGTTTAATGTGTACGGGCCTTTAGACTTTGGTCAAAATATTTTGCTGCCTTTGCAGCTGATGCAGGGAGGGGGGTAGGCGGCAGCAGCCTGTAACTGAGGCTGGAGGTAGGCGTGAAATGCATTGCTTGTACGTGTGAGTGCGTGGTGTCAGGTGCTGCGCGTGTATATGTGTGTGTGTGTCAGGTGCTGCCTGTGTATGTGTGTGTCAGCTCCTGTGTGTATGTGTGTGTCAGGTGCTGCGTGTATATATGAGTGTGTCTGATGGTGCGTGTGTATGCGTCAGCTGCCGCACGTGTGTGTGTGTGTGTGTCAGGTGTGGCGGGTGTATATGTGTGTGAGTATCAGGTGCTCCGCGTGTGTACAAGTGTATGTCTGGTGCTGTGCATGAATACGTATGTCTGTGTCAGGTGATGCGCGTGTACATGAGTGTGCGTCAGGTGCTGCGCGTGTACATGAGTGTGCATTAAGTGCTGCGCGTGTACATGAGTGTGCGTCAGGTGCTGCGTGTGTACATGAGTGTGCGTCAGGTGCTGCGCGTGTACATGTGTGTGCGTCAGGTGCTGCGCGTGTACATGTGTGTGCCTCAGGTGCTGCACGTGTCTATGTGTGTGTGAGTAAGGCACTGCGTGTGTATGTGTGTGTCTGATGGTGTGCGTGTATATGTATGTGTCAGGTGCTGCGTGTATATGCATGTGTCAGGTGCTGCGTGTATATGCATGTGTCAGGTGCTGCGTGTATATGCATGTGTCAGGTGCTGCATGTATATGCATGTGTCAGGTGCTGCGTGTATATGCATGTGTCAGGTGCTGCGTGTATATGCATGTGTCAGGTGCTGCGTGTATATGCATGTGTCAGGTGCTGCATGTTTATTTTATTGTGTCTGATGGTACGTGTGTGTGTCAGGTGCCGCACGTGTATATGTGTGTGTATCAGGTGTTGCGCGTGTATGTGTGGGTCAGGTGCTGCATGTTTATTTTATTGTGTCTGATGCTACGTGTGTGTGTGTGTGTGTGTGTGTCAGGTGCCGCACGTGTATGTGTGTGTGTCAGGTGTTGCGCGTGTATGTGTGGGTCAGGTGCTGCATGTTTATTTTATTGTGTCTGATGCTACGTGTGTGTGTGTCAGGTGCCGCACGTGTATGTGTGTGTGTCAGGTGTTGCGCGTGTATGTGTGTGTCAGGTGCCGCGCGTGTATGTGTGTGTCAGGTGCCGTTCCCCTTCTTCCCATCCCAGCTCTCTCTGTAGAATACAGCTCTGCACCCAGAGAGAGGGAAAGACTAGGGGGCTGATCACTGCACTGCTCACTTTTTGGTCATGAGTTCGGCCTCCTGTTTCTTCCAGTGCTGTGTTCCTGCAGCCTAGCCCTCCCTGTTGTGCCAGAGAATCAGCCCTTCCTTCCCCTGACAGAGAGAGAGAGCCCGAGGCAGAGACACTCTTCCCGTAGCTGGCCTACCCCCAGTACTTCAGCACTGGCCATGCGGCAGTCAACAAAGGAGACCAGCAGGGGGTTCTGGCAGCATCAGCTGTGGCCGCAGCTGGATCGGGGAGGCCTGCAGTGTCTGAGGTGGGCAACACTTCCTCCGCCGCTGTCACCTTCCCCTGCCGGAGAGAAAGCCAGAGACATACCCTTCCCGCAGCTGGGATACCCCTAGTACCTCAGCGCTGGACAGGCAGAAGTCTATGGAGGGGACCGGCAGGGGTTTCGGGCCGCAGCAGTAGCAGCGGCCGCAGTCAGATCAGGGAGGCCTGCAGGGTCAGAACTGGGCAGCACTTCCACCAACACTGTCACCTCTGTGCTGGGCATGTACACCAGTCCGTACGGACGGAGGTGTCCACAACAGGCAGCAGTATAATGAGTCAGACAAACTCATTACACGCTGCCCACTGCTGCGCCGCATGCCCTCGATGGAGGAAGCCTAGATGCGGTCCCCAGCGGCAGCGAGGGAGAAGGGTGATCACATCACCCTTCAACCCGGCACCTCACAATCAGCTGGGGATCTGCAGTAGCTTCATCTCTCTCTTCCTCTCCCTCTCTGACAGCACAGCAGCCCCTCTGGGTCCCATGTAGCTCTGCCCCCCTGCTCACAGTTCACTCGGCCTCTCCTGATTAAAAAGAAAATAAGAGCCTGACCTGCTGCTCAGATGCGAGGAGGGGACGGGCGGTAGGTCCTCTGTGAGTACACTACACAGTCAAAATTAACTCTGACTCCTCACAACAGTGTGGACTGCAGGCGACGTCAGATGCCAATTTGGGTGTGCTTGCCGCACTACCTGCCCATCAAGCCCAACGTGGCATTTTGTATTAGGAACCCTATAACAGCATTCCGACATCCCTCCCTATGACGCTGCCATCCATACACTGCCGCTCTCATACATCCGTACACCGCCACTCTCATACATCCGCACACTGCCGCTCTCACACAACTGTACACTGTTGCTCTCATACATCCATACACTGCCGCTCTCATACATCCGTACAACCCCGCTCTCATACATCCGTACAACCCCGCTCTCATACATCCGTACAACCCCGCACTCTTACAGCCGTACTCTTACAGCCGTACTCTTACAGCCGTACTCTTACAGCCGTACTCTTACAGCCGTACTCTTACAGCCGCACACTACCGCACTCTTACAGCCGCACACCGCCGCACGCATACAGCCGCACACCATCGCACTCATACAGCCGCACACCGACGCAGTTATACAGCCGTACATTGCCGCTCTCATACATCCG
Organism: Pseudophryne corroboree; assembly: GCF_028390025.1. Classification (NCBI taxonomy): domain Eukaryota; kingdom Metazoa; phylum Chordata; class Amphibia; order Anura; family Myobatrachidae; genus Pseudophryne; species Pseudophryne corroboree. The sequence goes on from NW_026970378.1 coordinate 198,937, forward strand.
CACACTGCCGCTCTCATACATCCGCACACTGCCGCTCACATCTATACATACATAGCCTCCATACATCTACACATCCAATCCCCGCGCAAGGGAACACTGAAATCACTATCACTTTTCCCCGGGGTGTGACCACAGCCAGCCACTACTCCGGCCACCTTCTTGTGACACCAAAATGCATCTTACCTATCATCAGGGTGGTGCTGCTGCTGGGGGCAGGTTGCTGCCTCAGTCTCCTAGTTGGTGCTGCGATTGGAGGGGGTACTGCTTCCCTGTGCTGCCACTGTCTCCCGGATCATCGTGCCGCTGGCTGAATTGCAGCTTGACGCTACTGCTGCCGGGAGTAACAGCTTCCTGACTGTTGTTGCTGGTGGCTGCCTACTGCTCATTGCCGCCGGAACACTGACCGGCTCGGCAGTGATGCTGGCGGAGGAGTAGTGGCGGTGGGGTGGTGCCTGCTCCCTTCCCTCGAGCATGCCGCAGTGTAAAAAAATAAATAATAGAGAGCATACCAGGGTGAGTCTGTATGGATCACAGTGATTACACGGGGCACAGCATAAGGACACCTTGCTGTGAGGGGCTCTGCCCACACAGATTGCTGCACCCTCTCTGATGTCAGCCGCTGCCCTCTCGTTCTCTGGGCGGCCAGTTCCAGTGTGAGGTAGGAGAGGAAGAGAACACACAGGTGTTAGGCGCCGTGGTCCGCGATGTCCTCGCGGCCCGGCGCCTAGCAACTAGGGACGCCGAGCGTGCTAGCCGCCGGCTCCCTAGCAACGCTAGGATGCCGGGCGCGCTGAGCCGCCTGGACCCTAGCAACGGGGACGCCACGGACGGACTGCGCTCCCCTTGCAGGGTCAATCAGGTGAACTACACACACACATTGTCTTCTGGTCGTGCAGCAAGGCAGCTGCACGGCATTGTGCTAATCAGGCTCTGAACTTCTGATTGAAGGACTCCCTGCTAAATACCTTCTCAGTGCTTCACACAGACGCCGGTAATAGCTTCCTGCATGCTGCTTTGGTTTGCTGACGTCTGTTCCAGTTCTGCTGTGTCCGGTCATTCCTGTCCTCAGAGTTCCTGAATCTTAGTGTTGTCATCTCTTCCCAAGGAGTCTTCCAGTCCTCATTTACCCGCAACAGTCGCTAGAGGACTGTGTGGTCCTCGTGAGTGGCGGCTCCGCCGCGTGCTGCGGCCTAGGCCGCTTTATTTTGTATTCTGTGTTGGTGCATTTGCGGAGGTTTACGCTCCCACACTCCTCTCCGGAACTCGCCGGTGCCGGGTAGAAGAGTGGACAAGTGGGTATTTTGGTTGTCCTTTTCCCTGGCGGTTTTCCGCACATACTCTAGTTTAAAGTTAGTTTTGAGCCCCTGGCTTTGTTGTTAAGTAGAGGGCCCCTTGTTATCACCCTGTCTCGGATTTCTCTTTGTCTCCCATTAAGACCTGAGGGGGCATCGGAGTTGGGCAGACGTAATCCGCCCTTCAAACGCGGCTGCCATGGGCCCAAGCAACCATAGTCTCGCAAGAGATTTCTGACAGCACGGGCGAGACAACGGAGATAGGGCGCCAGGGGCTATTCCCGTTCCCACTCCCTTTCCAAGCATTACATTCCAGTACTCAGGTCCTTGCTATAAGATATCCCCAGACCAGAGTATTGGAATCATAACAGGAGAGCAGCCCTGATATATAACAGAGGTGGAAGTTCTATAGGCAGCAGAGACGGAGACCAGCCAGCCAGTCTCCCAGTGCCCTGATCACTACACGCCGCCAGCACAGCATTACAGGAGGGTCCTATAGTGCTGCCCTGAGCTAACAGGTGTGTGTACCAGTGTGCTGCGCCCTAGTGTCTCTGAGAGGGGTGAGGTCACCGTGCCGCTTTAGTATTAGAGATGAGCGCCTGAAATTTTTCGGGTTTTGTGTTTTGGTTTTGGGTTCGGTTCCGCGGCCGTGTTTTGGGTTCGAACGCGTTTTGGCAAAACCTCACCGAATTTTTTTTGTCGGATTCGGGTGTGTTTTGGATTCGGGTGTTTTTTTCCAAAAACACTAAAAAACAGCTTAAATCATAGAATTTGGGGGTCATTTTGATCCCAAAGTATTATTAACCTCAAAAACCATAATTTACACTCATTTTCAGTCTATTCTGAATACCTCACACCTCACAATATTATTTTTAGTCCTAAAATTTGCACCGAGGTCGCTGTGTGAGTAAGATAAGCGACCCTAGTGGCCGACACAAACACCGGGCCCATCTAGGAGTGGCACTGCAGTGTCACGCAGGATGTCCCTTCCAAAAAACCCTCCCCAAACAGCACATGACGCAAAGAAAAAAAGAGGCGCAATGAGGTAGCTGTGTGAGTAAGATTAGCGACCCTAGTGGCCGACACAAACACCGGGCCCATCTAGGAGTGGCACTGCAGTGTCACGCAGGATGGCCCTTCCAAAAAACCCTCCCCAAACAGCACATGACGCAAAGAAAAAAAGAGGCGCAATGAGGTAGCTGACTGTGTGAGTAAGATTAGCGACCCTAGTGGCCGACACAAACACCGGGCACATCTAGGAGTGGCACTGCAGTGTCACGCAGGATGTCCCTTCCAAAAAACCCTCCCCAAACAGCACATGACGCAAAGAAAAAAAGAGGCGCAATGAGGTAGCTGTGTGAGTAAGATTAGCGACCCCAGTGGCCGACACAAACACCGGGCCCATCTAGGAGTGGCACTGCAGTGTCACGCAGGATGTCCCTTCCAAAAAACCCTCCCCAATCAGCACATGATGCAAAGAAAAAGAAAAGAAAAAAGAGGTGCAAGATGGAATTATCCTTGGGCCCTCCCACCCACCCTTATGTTGTATAAACAAAACAGGACATGCACACTTTAACCAACCCATCATTTCAGTGACAGGGTCTGCCACACGACTGTGACTGATATGACGGGTTGGTTTGGACCCCCCCCAAAAAAGAAGCAATTAATCTCTCCTTGCACAAACTGGCTCTACAGAGGCAAGATGTCCACCTCATCTTCACCCTCCGATATATCACCGTGTACATCCCCCTCCTCACAGATTATCAATTCGTCCCCACTGGAATCCACCATCTCAGCTCCCTGTGTACTTTGTGGAGGCAATTGCTGCTGGTCAATGTCTCCGCGGAGGAATTGATTATAATTCATTTTAATGAACATCATCTTCTCCACATTTTCTGGATGTAACCTCGTACGCCGATTGCTGACAAGGTGAGCGGCGGCACTAAACACTCTTTCGGAGTACACACTTGTGGGAGGGCAACTTAGGTAGAATAAAGCCAGTTTGTGCAAGGGCCTCCAAATTGCCTCTTTTTCCTGCCAGTATAAGTACGGACTGTGTGACGTGCCTACTTGGATGCGGTCACTCATATAATCCTCCACCATTCTATCAATGTTGAGAGAATCATATGCAGTGACAGTAGACGACATGTCCGTAATCGTTGTCAGGTCCTTCAGTCCGGACCAGATGTCAGCATCAGCAGTCGCTCCAGACTGCCCTGCATCACCGCCAGCGGGTGGGCTCGGAATTCTGAGCCTTTTCCTCGCACCCCCAGTTGCGGGAGAATGTGAAGGAGGAGATGTTGACAGGTCGCGTTCCGCTTGACTTGACAATTTTGTCACCAGCAGGTCTTTCAACCCCAGCAGACCTGTGTCTGCCGGAAAGAGAGATCCAAGGTAGGCTTTAAATCTAGGATCGAGCACGGTGGCCAAAATGTAGTGCTCTGATTTCAACAGATTGACCACCCGTGAATCCTTGTTAAGCGAATTAAGGGCTGCATCCACAAGTCCCACATGCCTAGCGGAATCGCTCCGTGTTAGCTCCTCCTTCAATGCCTCCAGCTTCTTCTGCAAAAGCCTGATGAGGGGAATGACCTGACTCAGGCTGGCAGTGTCTGAACTGACTTCACGTGTGGCAAGTTCAAAGGGCATCAGAACCTTGCACAACGTTGAAATCATTCTCCACTGCACTTGAGACAGGTGCATTCCACCTACTATATCGTGCTCAATTGTATAGGCTTGAATGGCCTTTTGCTGCTCCTCCAACCTCTGAAGCATATAGAGGGTTGAATTCCACCTCGTTACCACTTCTTGCTTCAGATGATGGCAGGGCAGGTTCAGTAGTTTTTGGTGGTGCTCCAGTTTTCTGTACGTGGTGCCTGTACGCCGAAAGTGTCCCGCAATTCTTCTGGCCACCGACAGCATCTCTTGCACGCCCCTGTCGTTTTTTAAAAAATTCTGCACCACCAAATTCAAGGTATGTGCAAAACATGGGACGTGCTGGAATTGGCCCAGATTTAATGCACACACAATATTGCTGGCGTTGTCCGATGCCACAAATCCACAGGAGAGTCCAATTGGGGTAAGCCATTCCGCGATGATCTTCCTCAGTTGCCGTAAGAGGTTTTCAGCTGTGTGCGTATTCTGGAAAGCGGTGATACAAAGCGTAGCCTGCCTAGGAAAGAGTTGGCGTTTGCGAGATGCTGCTACTGGTGCCGCCGCTGCTGTTCTTGCGGCGGGAGTCCATACATCTACCCAGTGGGCTGTCACAGTCATATAGTCCTGACCCTGCCCTGCTCCACTTGTCCACATGTCCGTGGTTAAGTGGACATTGGGTACAGCTGCATTTTTTAGGACACTGGTGACTCTTTTTCTGAGGTCTGTGTACATTTTCGGTATCGCCTGCCTAGAGAAATGGAACCTAGATGGTATTTGGTACCGGGGACACAGTACCTCCAACAAGTCTCTAGTTGGCTCTGCAGTAATGATGGATACCGGAACCACGTTTCTCACCACCCAGGATGCCAAGGCCTCAGTTATCCGCTTTGCAGTAGGATGACTGCTGTGATATTTCATCTTCCTCGCAAAGGACTGTTGAACAGTCAATTGCTTACTGGAAGTAGTACAAGTGGGCTTACGACTTCCCCTCTGGGATGACCATCGACTCCCAGCGGCAACAACAGCAGCGCCAGCAGCAGTAGGCGTTACACGCAAGGATGCATCGGAGGAATCCCAGGCAGGAGAGGACTCGTCAGACTTGCCAGTGACATGGCCTGCAGGACTATTGGCATTCCTGGGGAAGGAGGAAATTGACACTGAGGGAGTTGGTGGGGTGGTTTGCGTGAGCTTGGTTACAAGAGGAAGGGATTTACTGGTCAGTGGACTGCTTCCGCTGTCACCCAAAGTTTTTGAACTTGTCACTGACTTATTATGAATGCGCTGCAGGTGACGTATAAGGGAGGATGTTCCGAGGTGGTTAACGTCCTTACCCCTACTTATTACAGCTTGACAAAGGGAACACACGGCTTGACACCTGTTGTCCGCATTTCTGGTGAAATACCTCCACACCGAAGAGCTGATTTTTTTGGTATTTTCACCTGGCATGTCAACGGCCATATTCCTCCCACGGACAACAGGTGTCTCCCCGGGTGCCTGACTTAAACAAACCACCTCACCATCAGAATCCTCCTGGTCAATTTCCTCCCCAGCGCCAGCAACACCCATATCCTCCTCATCCTGGTGTACTTCAACACTGACATCTTCAATCTGACTATCAGGAACTGGACTGCGGGTGCTCCTTCCAGCACTTGCAGGGGGCATGCAAATAGTGGAAGGCGCATGCTCTTCACGTCCAGTGTTGGGAAGGTCAGGCATCGCAAACGACACAATTGGACTCTCCTTGTGGATTTGGGATTTCAAAGAACGCACAGTTCTTTGCGGTGCTTTTGCCAGCTTGAGTCTTTTCAGTTTTCTAGCGAGAGGCTGAGTGCTTCCATCCTCATGTGAAGCTGAACCACTAGCCATGAACATAGGCCAGGGCCTCAGCCGTTCCTTGCCACTCCGTGTGGTAAATGGCATATTGGCAAGTTTACGCTTCTCCTCCGACAATTTTATTTTAGGTTTTGGAGTCCTTTTTTTTCTGATATTTGGTGTTTTGGATTTGACATGCTCTGTACTATGACATTGGGCATCGGCCTTGGCAGACGACGTTGCTAGCATTTCATCGTCTCGGCCATGACTAGTGGCAGCAGCTTCAGCACGAGGTGGAAGTGGATCTTGATCTTTCCCTAATTTTGGAACCTCAACTTTTTTGTTCTCCATATTTTATAGGCAGAACTAAAAGGCACCTCAGGTAAACAATGGAGATGGATGGATTGGATACTAGTATACAATTATGGACGGACTGCCACGGTTAGGTGGTATAAAAAAACCACGGTTAGGTGGTATATAATACAATTATGGATGGACGGACTGCCTGCCGAGTGCCGACACAGAGGTAGCCACAGCCGTGAACTACCGCACTGTACACTGGTTGATAAAGAGATAGTAGTATACTCGTAACAACTAGTATGACGACGGTATAAAGAATGAAAAAAAAACCACGGTTAGGTGGTATATATTATAATACAATTATGGTTGGACGGACTGCCTGCCGACTGCTGACACAGAGGTAGCCACAGCCGTGAACTACCGCACTGTACACTGGTTGATAAAGAGATAGTAGTATACTCGTAACAACTAGTATGACACTATGACGGTATAAAGAATGAAAAAAAAACCACGGTTAGGTGGTATATATTATAATACAATTATGGATGGACGGACTGCCTGCCGACTGCCGACACAGAGGTAGCCACAGCCGTGAACTACCGCACTGTACACTGGTTGATAAAGAGATAGTAGTATACTCGTAACAACTAGTATGACACTATGACGGTATAAAGAATGAAAAAAAAACCACGGTTAGGTGGTATATATTATAATACAATTATGGATGGACGGACTGCCTGCCGAGTGCCGACACAGAGGTAGCCACAGCCGTGAACTACCGCACTGTACACTGGTTGATAAAGAGATAGTAGTATACTCGTAACAACTAGTATGACTGACTATGACGGTATAAAGAATGAAAAAAAAACCACGGTTAGGTGGTATATATTATAATACAATTATGGATGGACGGACTGCCTGCCGACTGCCGACACAGAGGTAGCCACAGCCGTGAACTACCGCACTGTACACTGGTTGATAAAGAGATAGTAGTATACTCGTAACAACTAGTATGACACTATGACGGTATAAAGAATGAAAAAAAAACCACGGTTAGGTGGTATATATTATAATACAATTATGGATGGACGGACTGCCTGCCGACTGCCGACACAGAGGTAGCCACAGCCGTGAACTACCGCACTGTACACTGGTTGATAAAGAGATAGTAGTATACTCGTAACAACTAGTATGACTATGACGACGGTATAAAGAAAGAAAAAAAAATACCACGGTTAGGTGGTATATAATTATACAATTATGGATGGACGGACTGCCTGCCGAGTGCCGACTGCCGACACAGAGGTAGCCACAGCCGTGAACTACCGCACTGTACTGTGTCTGCTGCTAATATAGACTGGTTGATAAAGAGATAGTATACAACAATATACTACTATACTGGTGGTCAGGCACTGGTCACCACTAGTCACACTGGCAGTGGCACTCCTGCAGCAAAAGTGTGCACTGTTTAATTTTAAATTAATATATTATGTACTCCTGGCTCCTGCTATAACAACCTGCAGTGCTCCCCAGTCTCCCCCACAATTATTATAAGCTTTTATACATTGATGTGCAGCACACTGGGCTGAGCTGAGTGCACACAGACTGAGTCACACTGTGTGACTGCTGTGTATCGTTTTTTTCAGGCAGAGAACGGATATAGCAGAGAACGGATATATTAAATAAAAGTTAACTTAACAACAACTGCACTGGTCACTGTGGTAAACTCTGTCTGCACAATCTCTCTCTCTCTCTCTCTCTTCTAATCTATTCTAATGGAGAGGACGCCAGCCACGTCCTCTCCCTATCAATCTCAATGCACGTGTGAAAATGGCGGCGACGCACGGCTCCTTATATAGAATCCGAGTCTCGCGAGAATCCGACAGCGTCATGATGACGTTCGGGCGCGCTCGGGTTAACCGAGCAAGGCGGGAAGATCCGAGTCGCTCGGACCCGTGAAAAAAAAAGTGAAGTTCGTGCGGGTTCGGATTCAAAGAAACCGAACCCGCTCATCTCTATTTAGTATATGGCTTTTCCTTAGTACTGTAAGTTACAGCCCTGCACTAGTAGTGGCAACTCTGCCCTATGTGAACCTGTGAGGTTATTTTCCTATTTACAGAATAACCGGGGAGAAGGCGGCCATATTGCGGCTCTCAAGAGAAGGCACTCTAGTACACCCCCTGCTGGCGGCCACTGCGCAGGCGCAACTAATTGAAATGCCCGATCTCTATAATGGGGCATATTTCTCTTAATTAAAAAAAACCTAAAACTTTCTGAAAAACCACAACCCCAAAAGGCACTTCACAGGGACATGCTCTATCTAATAAAACAAACCCCAAGTCATATATATATATATATATATATATATATAAAATAAGATTTTACTCACCGGTAAATCTATTTCTCGTAGTCCGTAGTGGATGCTGGGACTCCGTAAGGACCATGGGGAATAGCGGCTCCGCAGGAGACTTGGCACAACTAAAGAGAGCTTTAGGACTACCTGGTGTGCACTGGCTCCTCCCCCTATGACCCTCCTCCAGACCTCAGTTAGGATACTGTGCCCGGAAGAGCTGACACTAAGGAAGGATTTTGAATCCCGGGTAAGACTCATACCAGCCACACCAATCACACCGTACAACTCGTGATATTATACCCAGTTAACAGTATGACAACAACGGAGCCTCTGCACAGATGGCTCTCAACAATAACCCTTTTGTTAACAATAACTATGTACAAGTACTTGGGATGGGCGCCCAGCATCCACTACGGACTACGAGAAATAGATTTACCGGTGAGTAAAATCTTATTTTCTCTGACGTCCTAAGTGGATGCTGGGACTCCGTAAGGACCATGGGGATTATATCAAAGCTCCCAAACGGGAGGGAGAGTGCGGATGACTCTGCAGCACCGAATGAGCGAACTCTAGGTCCTCCTCAGCCAGGGTGTCAAACTTGTAAAATCTTGCAAATGTGTTTGACCCCGACCAAGTAGCAGCTCGGCAAAGTTGTAAAGCAGAGACCCCTCGGGCAGCCGCCCAAGAAGAGCCCACCTTCCTCGTGGAATGGGCTTTTACTGATCTAGAATGCGGCAGTCCCGCCGCAGAATGACAGTCCTGTACCACAAATCTGAGGTACTCCTGGTGAGGAGAGTAAATGGGGACATGCAGGTAAGCATCCTTGATGTCCAGTGATACCATGTAATCCCCTTCCTCCAGGCTTGAGATAACCGCCCTGAGCGATTCCATCTTGAACTTGAACCGTTTTATATACGTGTTCAAAGATTTAAAATTTAAAATGGGTCTCACTGAACCGTCCGGTTTCGGTACCACAAACATTGTGGAATAGTAACCCCTTCCTTGTTGAAGGAGGGGTACCTTGACTATCACCTGCTGCAAATACAGCTTGTGAATTTGCCTCTATCACAGCCTCCCTGTCCAAGGGAGATGTTGGCAAGGCAGATTTTAGGAAACGGCGAGGGGGAGACGTCTCGAATTCCAGCTTGAATCCCTGAGACACTACTTGTAGAATCCAGGGATCCACCTGTGAGCAAGCCCACTGATTGCTGAAGCACTTGAGACGGGCCCCCACCGCACCTGGCTCCACCAGTGGAGCCCCAGCGTCATGCTGTGGACTTAGCGGAAGCGGGGGAGGACTTTTGTTCCTGGGAACTGGCTGTATATATATATATATATATATGCACACACACTCATGTATATACATGTATACACAAATACACGTATGTACATGTTTATGTATGTATAATACACTGAGTACATTATATTTATGAATTAATTGCTTCCCGATTCTGCAGCAGCATCATCAGCACCATCAGTGTTACTCACAGTCACTTCACACTGACTGCTGCACAACACATCACTTAATTTCCGGGCCGCCCGCCACCTGGTGAAGAGACATGGGAGATGAAGGACCAGCAGTGCCACGTTGAGCGGAAGTATTGTGAATTAGTTACCCACACACTCCTTGTGACACCTGCTCCCCGTCTGCCCTCCCACCCGCCGCCTGCCATCCGGAACCCGCACTGACAAGTAAGTCTCAGCAGAATGTGTCTGCCGGCGGCTCCCAGTCCCCCCTAGAGGAACACTGCTAGTGGTGTGGCAGCCACGGCACACTAGGACTGAGAGACCGCAGCGGGAGGAAAGCACGGGTGGGCGGGAGGAGAGCATAGGCGGACATCACCACGTCACATTGCAAGGTGACACCAGTCCCCCCAGTGAGGCCGCCGACGAATGCACTCAGCATAGTATTAGCAGCAGGCAGAGGGGGGGCGGGCGCAGCGGTGGTGGGAGGTACGGAAATGAGCTACAGGCTAGGCTCCACCGATCACACACTCAGCGATCACTGTGCCACAGCAAGCGTGGCGTGCAGCGGTGCTGGACATTAGGGAGTGCCTGTGCGCACCAGGCACCCCCTGTACGCACGCCTATGCGCTACCACCCCCCATATGCCACACTACATCACTATGCTATAGCCCTCCCATATGCTGCACTTCATAGTTACACTATACCCCCCATACAACATACTACATCACCACACTACACTACTCACAATAAAATTAAAACATGCCAGTTCCTCATTCTTAATGAGCTCACGTGAGTTCTCTCCCCAACGGAGCTCCAGACCAAGTAACAATGAAGACACCAGCAGCGTGTAGGGGGCAGGCCTGGTCCACTTGTCAGGAGAGAGCAGTCACTGGAGGGTAAGAAGGGGGCGGGGCCTAGTCCTACAGACGGGAGAGAGCACAGACAGGAGAGAGCAAGGTACAGGGGTAGAAGGGGACGGCTGATGTGAAGAAGGGGGCGGGGCCTAATCTTGCATCCTTTCAAAATTCGACTTTTTAAAATTCGACATTTGACAAATTCGACTTTTCTGCAATGGTACAAATGCGGCAATTCAACAAAAGTATATTCAATTGAAGTTTGTAAATTCGACAACAGTGCTTTTAAACAGTAAATTCGTCATTTTCAATCCGCTACACTTTGCAGGCG
>NW_026970378.1:215000-286011 GCF_028390025.1 Pseudophryne corroboree
GGGGGTGGCTGGACACACAGCAGGGAGGGGGGGGGTAGGCCGGACAAACAGCAGGGAGGGGGGGGGTAGGCCGGACACACAGCAGGGAGGGGGGGGGCTGGACAAACAGCAGGGGGGGGGTAGGCCAGACGCACAGCAGGTGAGGGAAGGGGTGGCTGGACACACAGCAGGGAGGGGGGGTAGGCCAGACACACAGCAGGTGAGGGGGGGTGGCTGGACACACAGCAGGGAGGGGGGGGAGGTAGGCCAGACGCACAGCAGGTGAGGGGGGGGTGGCTGGACACACAGCAGGGAGGGGGGGGGGGTAGGCCGGACACACAGCAGGTGAGGGGGGGGGTGGCTGGACACACAGCAGGGAGGGAAGGGGGTAGGGGGGTGGCCTTATTATAATAACCGTGTGGGGGAGGAGTCTGCGGCGGTGGGTGAATGAGATGTGGGGGCAGGCTGCTAAGGGTGCAGGGGAGGAGGGGAAGGGAGCCGGATGGATCTGAATGTGAGCCGCACGTAAGGGACCATACTGATCCTCCCCACCTCAGCCCGCTGGTGCTGCTGCCTGACTTCTTCCGTGCAGCACAGCTGTCTTCTCCGGCTGCCGCTGCCGCTCCCGCACCCGCTTCAGGTGTGGGGGTACCACACCGCTCAGTAGGCAAGCGCTGTCAGTCAGGAGTCAGCGCTGCACCGGATGTCTCTTCTGGATGTCCTCTGACTTTCTCCTGCGGCGCAACTCCAGCTATTCCTCCCGCTGCGGCTCCCACTTCGGGTAAGGGGACCATATTGCTCAGTAGTGAGCACTTTCGGTAAGCCTGCGGCTGCTATGCCGCTACCCCTCTCCTCCACAGTCCTAATGGGTCGCTGCAGTCTGTAAGGGACCGCAGGTGCACACACCCAGGAACCGCTGGCTCTCCTCCTGCCGCCAGCAGCTACTTTTATAACCTCAGCCTGCACGAGACCCCTTCCCTCACTCACTCTCGCTCTCCTGGCGGCCACTGCGCAGCCGCAACAAATTGAAAAGCCCTATCTCTATAATGGGGCATATTTCTCTTAATTAAAAAAACCCTATAACTTTCTGAAAAACCACAACCCCAAAAGGCACTACACTGGGGCATACTCTATCTAGTAAAACAAACCCCAAGTCTTAATTCGTCCTCTATCCGGAGTTATGCCTTCCCAAAAAATATCTAATTCACTCTATAGGAAAACGGTGTCAAAAAGCCACAAAGGAAGTCACAGAAAAAAACTGACAGTTGGAACTTTAGGTTACTCCCAATTCCTCATTTTTTATTATTTTGCCCTGAAATTTGGCATGCAGCACCGGGTGACGATTCTACACGCCCAGGCCAAATTTCAGCTCAGTACGTCCAATCAGTTTTGAGGTGTAGCCCCTCAAACACCATGCCCCCATCTCAGAAGTTCCCTGTGGGAGAATTCCGTTTGTTCGATTCAGCCTTAATATAAGGGCACGACCGTGCCCTTATAATATGTATCTATCTATCTATCTATCTATCTATCTATCTATCGTATGTGTGTGTATATATACATCTATACATACATGCGCTAACACCTGGACATACACTGATGTACCCACACCTAATATCCATACATACACGCCCTGACACCTGGACATACACCAACATTCCCACACCTGCATCTATACATACACATGCTGACACCTGGACATACACCAACATACAAGCACCTGCATCTATATATACACGCGCTGACAAATGGACATACACCGACGTACCCACACTTGCATCTATACATACATGCACTGACATCTGGACATACAAGCACCTGCATCTATACATACACGCGCTGACACCTGAACCTACACTGACCTTCCCACACCTGCATCTATACATACACATTCTGACACCTGGACATACACAGACGTACCCACACCTGCATCTATACATACACGCGTTGACACCTGGACGTACACTGACGTACACACACCTACATCTATATATGCATGGATGCAAATGTGGGTACGTCTGTATACGTCCAGGTGTTAGCATGTGTATGTATAGATGTTAGGTGTGGGTACATCAGTGTATGTCCAGGTGTCAGCACATGTATGTATAGATTCACATGTGGGTAAGCCGGTGTACGTCCACGTGTCAGCATGTGTAGGTATAGATGCAGGTGTGGGTACGTTGGTGTACGTTTAGGGGTCAGCGTGTTAATGTATAGATGTTGGTGTGTGTATGTCAGTGTACGTACAGATATAGGTGTGTGTGTGTGTGTGTGTGTGTGTGTGTATGTATGTATGTATATGTATAGAGGAAGGTGTGATACATACATACATACATACATACATGATAGATACATACATATATCACACACACGATAGATAGGATAGATAGATAGAACACATACATACAAGATAGATACATACATACATGATAGATACATATATATACACACACACATACGTACGATAGATAGATAGATAGATAGATAGATAGATAGATAGATAGATAGATAGATAGATAGATAGATAGATAGATAGATAGATACATATATATATATATCACAAACATATATGATTCATACATATATCACACACACATACATGATACATACATGAGAAAGACCTGGGATGGTGATGAGGCCAGGGCCCCCTGCTGATGTTGCGTTGAGGAAGGCAGTGTTCCAGGGCGGATGCCAGTCGGGGAGAGCGCCGCGCAGCCCGGGAAAAATACTGCTGAGGAGCTACATCTGGAAGAGCCCCTGGGAGGGAGAGTGCCACATGCCCCATCCTGCGCGGCAGACTCTGCAGGCCTGCACATGGGAAGGGAGGTCTCTGGCCACACGTACTCACCCTTCTGCTGAAGCCCCGCTGCTGTCCCCATCAGCGCTCTCCAGCGGGGAGCGGGGCCAGGATGAACCTCAACCTGTGAGAACTATCTTCATGATCAAGAGATCTCATATGCAAGATAAGTATGTGTTGGGATAGGGCTGGGGAGGGTGGCTGCTCGGGCACACCCCCGTCAAGTTAAGGAGATTTAACGGAGGAAGCACAAGGGAACTCTCGTCTGGGGACAACAACTGCAGGGAGACCACATCTTTTCAGATGAACATGGGAGGGCGGAAGGCTGCCTAATACTGAAGCACCCTCAGACATTAAACCATATGCAACAACTATTGCAAGCATTCCTGGGGGAAGGTCTGCAGCAGACGGATTTGCATACGGTGATGTCATCCAAGCAGTGGGCCAAAGTTGGCTGGAACCCTCATTTGTATATGAAAAGAGAAAAGGGGCATGCAGGGCATGGCGGCCTTTTGCGGCGCTTGGATAACCCCAAGTTTGCATTAAACACCCCCACCCTCCTTCGGTGTGGGGCTCATGTTGGCCATGCCCAAGCCCCTGAAGCATTCAAGCTGATTTCTTGCAGCAGCTGGGCACTGTAACAGCTTCAGAGCTGCTCTACAAGACAAGTAAAAGGGTGTGGGCCCTGCAGCACCACCTGTAGTTTGCATACACACATATATAGGACAGCATCTCTTATATGCCCCAGGGTCAATAAAATAGTATCCTTGTCTAGGCTATCCATCCCCTCAGATAAGGTATTTGTCCATGCCGCTACAGCACTACACACCCAGGCCGACGCAATTGCCGGTCTGAGTAAGGTACCTGAATGTGTATAAATGGACTTCAGGGTAATCTCCTGTTTGCGGTCAGCACACTCTTTGAGGGTAGCCGTATCCTGGGACGGGAGGGCTACCTTCTTGGATAAGCGTGTTAATGCTTTGTCCACCCTAGGGGAGGATTCCCATCGTAACCTATCCGTTGATGGGAAAGGATACGCCATAAGAATCCTTTTGGAAATCTGCAGTCTTTTATCTGGAGATTCCCAAGCTTTTTCACATAACTCGTTCAGCTCGTGTGAGGGGGGAAAGGTTACCTCAGGCTTCTTTCCCTTGTACATATGTACCCTCTTGTCAGCGACGGGGTTCCTCTGTGATGTGCAAAACATCTTTTATTGCCATAATCATAAATCGAATGGATTTTGCCAATTTTGGCTGTAACTTTGCATCATCGTAATCGACACTGGAGTCAGAATCCGTGTCGGTATCTGTGTCAACAATCTGGGATAGTGGGCGCTTATGAGACCCTGACAGTCCCTGCAACATAGGATCAGGCATGGGTTGAAACCCTGACTGTCCCAAAGCTTCTGCCTTGTCTAATCTTTTGTGCAATGAGTTTACACTAGCATTTAAAACATTCCACATATCCATCCAATCAGCTGTCGGCGGAGACACCACATTCATTTGCTCCCGCTCCTCTCTAATATAGCCTTCTTCCTCAGACATGTCGACACACGTGTACCGACACACTTCACACACAGGGAATGCTTTTTCTGAAGACAGTTTCCCCACAAGGCCCTTTGGAGAGACAGAGAGAGAGTATGCCAGCACACCCCCCAGCGCTATATAACCCAGGAATAAAACAGTAACTTAATGTTTGCCCAGTAGTGCTGCTGTATGTAATTTGCGAATTATGTGCCCCCCCCCCTCTTTTCAACCCTCTTGTCTAACGTGGTATAAGCAGGGTAGTGCTGTGGAGAAAAAATGGCGCTGGTGAGTGCTGAGGGAGAAGCCCCGCCCCCTCGGAGGCGGGCTTCTGTCCCGCTTAAACTGTAAAATTGGTGGGGGCTTATACATATATAAAGTGCCCAGCTGTATATATGTTATATTTTTGCGAAAGAGGTTTATATTGCTGCCCAGGGCGCCCCCCCTGCGCCCTGCACCCTTACAGTGACCGGAGTATGTGAGGTGTATGGGAGCAAAGGCGCACAGCTGCAGTGCTGTGCGTTACCTCAGTGAAGATCATGAAGTCTTCTGCCGACTCTGAAGTCTTCTTTTCTTCTCATACTCACCCGGCTTCTATCTTCCGGCTCTGCGAGGGGGACGGCGGCGCGGCTCTGGGACGGACGGCGAGGGTGAGATCCTGCGTACCAATCCCACTGGAGCTAATGGTGTCCAGTAGCCTAAGAAGCAGGACCTTGCAACTCAGAGAGTAGGGCTGCTTCTCTCCCCTCAGTCCCTCGATGAGGGAGTCTGTTGCCAGCAGTGCTCCCTGAAAATTAAAAACCTAACAAAACACTTTCTGTCAGAAAGCTCAGGAGAGCTCCTGAAAAGCACCCAGTCTCCACTGGGTACAGTATTGTTTTCTTTCAAAAATCCACTTCATTTTCTTTACCCTATTATTAAAATGGTGATTGACAAAAACAAACTACATTGTCACCAGAAGAGCAATACAAAATGTACAAGTGATATATTAAAATCATCTTTCCAGCTTGAATTTCAATGATGCATTGGGTCAACAATTTTGTGAGAAACATCTTCACCCTTAAATAAAGATTTTCTTAATTCCTTACCTGTGTGCTAATTAGATATCACCTTGTTTTCACATTAAACAGACTTCCACATGAGAAAGCAGCAAGGATGCAGTGGCGTTAATGTTTCCTGGTGTCAACCTGTATTATTTCAGTAGACATTGAAATGAGGATGCATCTTGCTGCCTTTCCAATGAAGCAAGTTTAATTTAGTAATAGGTGAAAAACCATCCCTACAAAGGTGTTAATCAGAGACTTGGCTTTGTGGACACTTTTCAGAGAACAAATTTGTTAGCATAAAAATAAAGCCAGAAAATGAAGAGCTGTTTAATCACGCAATTTGATTTTTTTGCCAGCATATTTCTTTTTCTCTGCAACCCACTGCTAAATTGTGCTTCCTATATGTTTTTATAAAATCACTGAATCAAATCTAACTCTGATTACATCAGAGAAGGCCAGGTACCCTACACCATAACAGGGGGTATGAAATTTGACTTGTCTACTTAAAGATCACCAAAATCTGATAACAAGGTCAATTACGTCCCTGGGTGGGATTGAACCACCAACCTTTTGGTCAATAGCTGTACACACTAACTGATTGCGCCACAGAGACACTTTGCAGAACAACATACTGACAAATGCTAATAAGCATTCATCTAAAACGTTTCCTAGAAAAACTTAAAAAAGTCAATAATCTGGAGAGTTTTTGTAAGATGTTTCTTCTATCAACCAACGAAGAAACACATTGGTACTTTCCCATGATGAGTGAGTGCTTCAGGATCTCTTGCACTTACATGTGCAGCAGAGTACAGCAATGGAAGCATGCTGGGCCCATAACCCAGAGGTAGGCAGATTGAAACTATCCTCTGCTATATGCATTTTTTTGTTTGTTAATTAAAGTAATCCAAAACTGGGATTGATATTTTGGCTCTTTTATTTTTACTTAAAGTACAATAACTTTTACCATTTTAATTTGTTTTAATAGTATATTGACAGTATTGTTTTCTTTCAAAAATCCACTTAATTTTCTTTACCCTATTATTAAAATGGTAATTGACAAAAACAAACTACATTGTCACCAGAAGAGCAATACAAAATGTACAAGTGATATATTAAAATCATCTTTCCAGCTTGAATTTCAATGATGCATTGGGGCAACGATTTTGTGAGAAACATCTTCACCCTTAAATAAAGATTTTCTTAATTCCTTACCTGTGTGCTAATTAGATATCACCTTGTTTTCATATTAAACAGACTTCCACATGAGAAAGCAGCAAGGATGCAGTGGCGTTAATGTTTCCTGGTGTCAACTTGTATTATTTCAGTAGACATTGAAATGAGGATGCATCTTGCTGCCTTTCCAATGAAGCAAGTTTAATTTAGTAATAGGTGAAAAACCATCCTTACAAAGGTGTTAATCAGAGACTTGGCTTTGTGGACACTTTTCAGAGAACAAATTTGTTAGCATAAAAATAAAGCCAGAAAATGAAGAGCTGTTTAATCACTCAATTGGATTTTTCTGCCAGCATATTTTTTTTCTCTGCAACCCACTGCTAAATTGTGCTTCCTAGCTGTTTTTATAAAATCACTGAATCAAATCTAACTCTGATTACATCAGAGAAGGCCAGGTACCCTACACCGTAACAGGGGGTTTGAAATTTTGACTTGTCTACTTAAAGATCACCAAAATCTGATAACAAGGGAAATTAGGTCCTGGGTGGGATTGAACCACCAACCTTATGGTTAATAGCCGTACATACTAACTGATTGCGCCACAGAGACACTTTGCAAAAGTCTGTACTGACAAAGGCTAATAAGCATTCATCTAAAACGTTTCCTAGAAAAACTTTAAAAAGTCAATAATCTGGAGAGTTTTTGTAAGATGTTTCTTCCATCAACCAACGAAGAAACACATTGGTACTTTCCCATGATGAGTGAGTGCTTCAGGATCTCTTGCACTTACATGTGCAGCAGAGTACTGCAATGGAAGCATGCTGGGCTCATAACCCAGAGGTTGGCAGATTGAAACTATCCTCTGCTATATGCATTTTTTTTTGTTAATTAAAGTAATCCAAAACTGGGATTGATATTTTGTCTCTTTTATTTTTACTTAAAGTACAATAACTTTTACCATTTTAATTTGTTTTAATAGTATATTGACAGTATTGTTTTCTTTCAAAAATCCACTTCATTTTCTTTACCCTATTATTAAAATGGTAATTGACAAAAACAAACTACATTGTCACCAGAAGAGCAATACAAAATGTACAAGTGATATATTAAAATCATCTTTCCAGCTTGAATTTCAATGATGCATTGGGGCAACGATTTTGTGAGAAACATCTTCACCCTTAAATAAAGATTTTCTTAATTCCTTACCTGTGTGCTAATTAGATATCACCTTGTTTTCATATTAAACAGACTTCCACATGAGAAAGCAGCAAGGATGCAGTGGCGTTAATGTTTCCTGGTGTCAACTTGTATTATTTCAGTAGACATTGAAATGAGGATGCATCTTGCTGCCTTTCCAATGAAGCAAGTTTAATTTAGTAATAGGTGAAAAACCATCCTTACAAAGGTGTTAATCAGAGACTTGGCTTTGTGGACACTTTTCAGAGAACAAATTTGTTAGCATAAAAATAAAGCCAGAAAATGAAGAGCTGTTTAATCACTCAATTGGATTTTTCTGCCAGCATATTTTTTTTCTCTGCAACCCACTGCTAAATTGTGCTTCCTAGCTGTTTTTATAAAATCACTGAATCAAATCTAACTCTGATTACATCAGAGAAGGCCAGGTACCCTACACCGTAACAGGGGGTTTGAAATTTTGACTTGTCTACTTAAAGATCACCAAAATCTGATAACAAGGGAAATTAGGTCCTGGGTGGGATTGAACCACCAACCTTATGGTTAATAGCCGTACATACTAACTGATTGCGCCACAGAGACACTTTGCAAAAGTCCGTACTGACAAAGGCTAATAAGCATTCATCTAAAACGTTTCCTAGAAAAACTTTAAAAAGTCAATAATCTGGAGAGTTTTTGTAAGATGTTTCTTCCATCAACCAACGAAGAAACACATTGGTACTTTCCCATGATGAGTGAGTGCTTCAGGATCTCTTGCACTTACATGTGCAGCAGAGTACTGCAATGGAAGCATGCTGGGCTCATAACCCAGAGGTTGGCAGATTGAAACTATCCTCTGCTATATGCATTTTTTTTTGTTAATTAAAGTAATCCAAAACTGGGATTGATATTTTGTCTCTTTTATTTTTACTTAAAGTACAATAACTTTTACCATTTTAATTTGTTTTAATAGTATATTGACAGTATTGTTTTCTTTCAAAAATCCACTTCATTTTCTTTACCCTATTATTAAAATGGTAATTGACAAAAACAAACTACATTGTCACCAGAAGAGCAATACAAAATGTACAAGTGATATATTAAAATCATCTTTCCAGCTTGAATTTCAATGATGCATTGGGTCAACAATTTTGTGAGAAACATCTTCACCCTTAAATAAAGATTTTCTTAATTCCTTACCTGTGTGCTAATTAGATATCACCTTGTTTTCACATTAAACTTCCACATGAGAAAGCAGCAAGGATGCAGTGGCGTTAATGTTTCCTGGTGTCAACCTGTATTATTTCAGTAGACATTGAAATGAGGATACATCTTGCTGCCTTTCCAATGAAGCAAGTTTAATTTAGTAATAGGTGAAAAACCATCCCTACAAAGGTGTTAATCAGAGACTTGGCTTTGTGGACACTTTTCAGAGAACAAATTTGTTAGCATAAAAATAAAGCCAGAAAATGAAGAGCTGTTTAATCACGCAATTTGATTTTTTTGCCAGCATATTTCTTTTTCTCTGCAACCCACTGCTAAATTGTGCTTCCTATATGTTTTTATAAAATCACTGAATCAAATCTAACTCTGATTGCATCAGAGAAGGCCAGGTACCCTACACCATAACAGGGGGTATGAAATTTGACTTGTCTACTTAAAGATCACCAAAATCTGATAACAAAGTCAATTACGTCCCTGGGTGGGATTGAACCACCAACCTTTTGGTTAATAGCTGTACACACTAACTGATTGCGCCACAGAGACACTTTGCAAAAGTACATACTGACAAATGCTAATAAGTATTCATCTAAAACGTTTCCTAGAAAAACTTAAAAAAGTCAATAATCTGGAGCGTTTTTGTAAGATGTTTCTTCTATCAACCAACGAAGAAACACATTGGTACTTTCCCATGATGAGTGAGTGCTTCAGGATCTCTTGCACTTACATGTGCAGCAGAGTACAGCAATGAAAGCATGCTGGGCCCATAACCCAGAGGTAGGCAGATTGAAACTATCCTCTGCTATATGCATTTTTTTGTTTGTTAATTAAAGTAATCCAAAACTGGGATTGATATTTTGGCTCTTTTAATTTTACTTAAAGTACAATAACTTTTACCATTTTAATTTGTTTTAATAGTATATTGACAGTATTGTTTTCTTTCAAAAATCCACTCTAATTAGCACACAGGTAAGGAATTAAGAAAATCTTTATTTAAGGGTGAAGATGTTTCTCACAAAATCGTTGCCCCAATGCATCATTGAAATTCAAGCTGGAAAGATGATTTTAATATATCACTTGTACATTTTGTATTGCTCTTCTGGTGAAAATACACACAGCTCCTGGTATTTCCTTGTGGTCTCCCATCCAAGTACTAAAACCAGGACCAACACTGCTCAGCTTCCATGATCAGGAGAGATTGGGCAAATCCAGTGTGCTGTGGCTGTAGATGAGCTGGTGGTTTCTGTTACAGCTCTTCTACTTCTAACTTCTGGTACATAAAAGAATACATGTAAAAATTAAATGTACCAAGAAAATGGTGTTGGTAGTTTAAAAACACCTAAAGAATCTGATACTACCAAGCAGTCTCCCATCCATGTATTAACAAAGTCCAATACTGCTTTGCTTCAAAAATCAAATGAGATTGGGCATATCCAGTGTGGTGTGGCTTTAGATAAGCTTTGTGGTTTCTGTTAGAGCTCTTCTACTTCTAACTACTGGTACATTAATGAATATGTATAAGGTTGTAGTTTATCCAATATGCCTTTACTACCTTACCTTTCAACCCCCCCTCCCTCCCCTCTTCTCCTTATAGCTTCCTTAGTTCTCTCCTCCTCGTGTGTGCGTTATTTGTTTTCTCATACGTCCTAGAGGATGCTGGGGTCACATTAAGAACCATGGGGTATAGACGGGATCCGCAGGAGACATGGGCACTTTAAGACTTTCAAAGGGTGTGAACTGTCTCCTCCCTCTATGCCCCTCCTCCAGACTCCAGTTTTAGTATTGTGCGCAGTGATACTGGATGCACTACAGGGGAGCTCTACTGAGTTTCTCTGAAAAGACTTGTTAGTTTTTTTTATTTTCAGGGAGGCTGCTGGCAACAGTCTCCCTGCTTCGTGGGACTTAGGGGAGAGAAGTATGACCAACTTCTAGTGAGTTCAATGGCTCTGCTTCAGGCTGACAGGACACCATTAGCTCCTGAGGGTGCTGATCGCTGGGTACGCCTAGATGCACACTCCCGCAGCCTGCCGTCACCCCCTTACAGAGCCAGAAGACAGGTGAGTAGCAGAAGAACAGAAGACTTCTCTTCAGTGACGGCATTCTGAGGTACCGAGCAGCGAGCGGAACGCTGCGCGCCATGCTCCCACACAAACACAGGCACTGCAGGGTGCAGGGCACGGGGGGGGGGGCACCCTGGGCAGCATAAATTCCTCACAAAAGGCTGGAAAAAGTGGACATTAGTGCCTGGGCACTGTCCTTACCCCGCTAGCGTAATTAATTATTTCTGAGCGGGACAGATACGCGCCATTACAGCGGCGGGGCTTCTTCCTCACCTCACCAGAACATCTTTAGAGCATTACAAGTCTATCACTATAGAGTTTATTATTTCCCAGACTGTGTACTTTTGGCGCTGGATTGTGAGCTGAAAAATCCTCTGTGTCCCTCTGAGAGATTTACTGACGGTCTGTCCCCCATAAGCCGGTGTGTCTGTGGGTACTTGGTATATGTGTGTCAACATGTCGGTGGCTGAATGTTTTTCCCAAGAGGAAACTATATTAGGAATGCAGACATATGATGGTGGCCCTGTTGGCACCACCAATAACTGACTGGGTAAATGTTTCAGTAATATCAGAGTAAGGTTGGATAAATCTGTGTCCCAGACACAGACGTAGAGAATAGATGTGATATTCATGGCTATGTTTCTTTTCCCTCAGGCCCCGCTGGGTCGCAAAAATGTTATTTTGCCCAGTTACTACACACTGATACTGACACGGATACTGATACTTATGTCGACCATAATGTTTCCTGATTAGATCCAATATTGGCAAGGAGCATTCAGTACATGATTGTGGATATTAAGGACATATTAAAATCACTGAAGACCCTGCTGTTCCTGACAAAGGGGTCTATATGTATGTATATATAGATATATAATGAAAGCTGATGTAACGTTCCTCCATCTCTGTTTGAGAAAGTCTGGGCCAGCTCGACAAGATGGTTTCAAATCCCCAAAAGGATTCTGGTTGTTTATTCATTTCCCGCCGCGGACAGAATAAAGTGGGAGTCACCCCCTGTTCTGCACGGGGCCCTGTCACAAATCCAGCGGATCGTATGCAGGAAGCTACATTATTTCTAGTTATGTAACCACGGGTACATTACTTAGACCTGCCATTACATGTGCATGGGTGAGTAGTAGTATTCAAGAATTGGTCGAATACCTTGTCATCCGATATAGATACCCTGGAGAGATGGGATACTCCTTACGTTGTATCATATCAAGGACACTGCAGCATACTTACGTGAGACTGCAAGGGATATAGGACTCTTGAGTTCACGGGCCAATTTCATGGCAGTGTCGGATAGGAGGGCATTGTGGATTCACCAAGAGAATGCTGATGCTGACTCCAAGAAGAAAGGGAGTCTCTTCCCTATGAAGGTGAAGCCTTGTTTGGTGACTGCCTAGTTAATTTGATCTCGGCAGCTCCCGCAGGTAAGTCAACCTTCTTGCCCTATGTTCCCTCCCAACGGATGAAGACGCATCATTATCTGATGCAGTCATTTCGGCCCAATAGATATGCAAGAAGTTAAGATTCCCCTTTCTTTGCAGGTAGAGGAAGGAGAAGAGAGAAGAGGTCTGCATCCTCTTCAAGATCGCAGGAGCAGAGATCATCCTCTGCTTCTGCCAAATCCACTGCATGACGCTGGGGCTCTCTTGCAGGAGCCCGCACCAGTGGGGGCACGTCTAAAACTCTTCAGTCAGTTCTGGATTCATTCGGACATGGACTCGTGTGTTTTACAAATAGTGTCCCAAGGGTACAAACTGGGGTTTCAAGATGTTCCCCCTCACCTATTGTTCAAACATTAAGTTACTGTGCTATTCCTGGGTTATATAGCGCTGGGGTATGTGCTGGCATACTCTCTCTCTGTCTCTCCAAAGGGCCTTGTGGGGGAAATGTCTTCAGTAAAAGTATTCCCTGTGTGTGTGGTGTGTCGGTGTGTCTCCACTGGGTACAGTATCAAACTGAGGTCTGGAGGAGGGGCATAGAGGGAGGAGCCAGTGCACACCCAGAACTAAAGTCTTTCTTAAAGTGCCCATGTCTCCTGCGGAGCCCGTCTATCCCCATGGTCCTTACGGAGTCCCCAGCATCCTCTAGGACGTTAGAGAAAATAGGATTTTAATACCTACCGGTAAATCCTTTTCTCTTAGTCCGTAGAGGATGCTGGGCACCCGTCCCAGTGCGTACTGTGTCTGCAGTTATTAAATGGCCCTTAACTCCAGAACATTTATGTGGAGATGAAAACATCCAAGGAAGACTTGACCATCTTCCTTGGATGTTTTCCCCCTGTGTGACTGCTCTCCAGCCTCGGAGGGTTGCATCCGTGGTCCCTAGGATCCCGTCCTGGATCCCGAACTATCGCCCCTCTAGGTGGTGAGAACTGTGCAGCCACCAATGGAGTGAGAGTCTGGTCTTGGAAGACAGGATTATCCTCCGGTGCATGTGTAGGTGGGATCCGGACCACTTGTCCAACAGGTCCCACTGGAACACTCTGGCATGGAACCTGCCAAACTGAATGGCCTCGTAGGCCGCAACCATCTTCCCCAGCAACTGAATGCATTGATGGATTAACACTCTTGCTGGTTTCAGAATTTGTTTGACCAGACTCTGGATCTCCAGAGCCTTTCCACTAGAAGAAAACCTCTTCTGTGTCCAGTATCACTCCCAAAAACAACAACCGCGTCATTGGGACCTACTGCGATTTTGGCAAGTTTAGGAGCCAACCATGTTGTTGAAGAACTGTCAGGGAGAGTAGATGTTTTGCACCAACTGGTCCCTGGATCTCGCCTTTATCAGGAGATCATCCAAGTACGGGATAATTGTGACTCCTTGCTTGCGAAGGAGGACCATCATTTCCGCCATCACCCTGGTGAAAATCCTCGGAGCCGTGGACAGACCAAACGGCAACGTCTGAAATTGGTAATGACAATCCTGAATTGCAAACCTCAGGTAGCTTGATGCAGTGGCTAAATGGGAACATATAAGTAGGCATCCTTTATGTCTACCAAAACCATGAAATCTCCTTTATCCCCCGGACTGGAGATCACTACCCTGAGAGATTCCATCTTGAAATTGAATTTCTTTAGGTAGAAATTAAGGGATTTCAGATTTAAGATTGGTCTGACTGAGCCGTCCGGCTTCTGGACCACGAAGAGGCTTGAATAAAAACCTTCTCCCTGCTGACTAAGGCTGATTTGAACAATCGGTGAGGGGGAACGTCTTGAAACCCCAGTTTGTACCCTTGGGACACTATTTGTAAAACCCACGAGTCCAGGTCCGAATGAATCTAGAACTGACTGAAGAGTTTTAGACGTGCCCCCCACTGGTGCGGGCTCCTGCAAGAGAGCCCCAGCGTCATGCAGTGGATTTGGCAGAAGCAGAGGACGATCTCTGCTCCTGCGATCTTGAAGAGGCTACAGACCTCTTCCCTCTTTTCCTTCCTCTACCTGCAAAGAAAGGGGAATCTTAACTTCTTGCATATCTATTGGGCCGAAATGACTGCGTCAGATAATGATGCGTCTTCATCCGTTGAGAGGGAACATAGGGCAAGAAGGATGACTTACCTGCGGGAGCTGCCGAGATCAAATTAACTAGGCCGTCGCCAAACAAGGCTTCACCTTCATAGGGAAGAGACTCCCTTTCTTCTTGGAGTCAGCATCAGCATTCCCTTGGTGAATCCACAATGCCCTCCTATCCGAGACTGCCATGAAATTGGCCCGTGAGCACTTGTGCCCGGTGTAGGATTTTTAAATATGTGTAGTTTACTGTATGCAAGGGTTTAAAACCTTTTAGGAACTGAGATCTAAGGTGTATTACATGTAGTTTAAAAAAAACAAAAAAGGTTTATTTTATGGCAGTAGTTTCCAAACTGGGGTTCTTGCACTGGTAGCATAGTTTGGTGGTCCAGGACCAATTAAAATTATTTATACTTTATTAAATTGGCAAAACCATTCCCTCACAACATAACTGAACCTGAGGATGACATGCTATAAACACAATTTACTTAATTTTATATTTTTTTCTGAATTTCTCAATAAAAAAAACTTTGGCCTAGGGGTGCCGTGAAACAAATTTTGATACTCTAGGGCAGGGGTGTCAAACCCATGGGCCGCATGCCGCCCCCAATGCATCCTTTTGTGGCCCACAGGCCGGGGTCCGGCAGGGGTCCTTTTGTGGCCCGATCACCTTGCTTAGAGCGAGGGCAGGAGAGTGCAGCCAGAGTCTTTGCTTTCTATGTGCGGCACCATCTTCCCGAAGAGATCACCGGGAAGATAGTGCCTCTTCCACTGGCTACAGCACAGGTATACTGGGGTGGGGTAGCAAACTGGGGGCCCCAATGGGCCCCTCCAGCAGTCCCTCTAACAAAACACGTCTTTTGGTGGTTTTGCGGTGTTGTTATAACTACATGGTGACGATACTGTAGCACAGAGATTTTCAACCATTTACAACTCACGTCACACAGAACAAGATTTAAATATTGACAAGGCACTCTGAAATATAATGGTGATGCATGGTGCAGTATCGTGTCCTAGGATGTCATGTCGCAGCTTCTCCATAGGTAACGCCTGAACAGGCCCGGTGACAGGGGGGACAAAGGGGACACTTGTTCAGGGCTCCAAGTATTAAGAACAGAAATAATGGGGCCACAGTGCCAATATTGCTTTTTAAAGTGTATCCACCAACTGCTCAATTTAAGCAGGAAAACAATTAACAGGCCAACTAAACCCTCCCCCCTCCTTTTACCCCATCACTTTGTCCAGTCCCTGTGGTCCATACTGTATTGCCATTATTATGCATGTTGCTGTGCTGGCCCTTTTCTGAATGTCCCTGCCACCGCCACCGAAGAGCTGGATAGCCCAGTATGAAAACCACCTGCCGGCCTCACTGACGGTCCGAGTCAAAGGCTCCATTTTTTTTAAAGATCCCTCTGCCAAGTTAAGGGGGGTTGAGGGGGCCCCAGAGATATCAGTGCACTGGGCCCCGAGATTTCTGTTGCTGGCCCTGACCCTCAGGGGCGTATCTACCCCTTGGCCAGGATGGCACTTGCCAGGGGCACCATCCAGCTGTGCCAACCGTGGCTAAGGGATAGAGTTCTGCAGTCTCGAAAGGGCGCTATGGCAATCAGCGTGGGACTGACCAATTAGACGGTGAGGGAAGGATACTGAAATTGTCCCAACCCTGTTACAGTTTGAAACGCCCCTCAACTGCTGTCCACTGCTTCACTCCTAGCTCTGCCCCTTTGAAATTATTAATCCCTACCCCCCGGTAGGCGGAGTTCTCCAGGCCCATACTCAGGAGTCACCACTGCTGTACATTATGTGCCGGTTGTAGAGGCAGAGCGGGGAACATCAGAGAACGCCACAAATTACACAGTGGGCAAGGAGATGGCTGGAGCCAGCTGCACAGCCATGCCTTGCAAGTTCGAGAGAGCTGTTGAATTTCAGCACTTCAAGTCAGAGCCTGCCCCCTGCTGCCCAAGCAGTCCGTGACAGTTAGTGTCGAGGAGGGGGGGATTTGTGCATGTGTGCTATCAGTGTGTGTGTGTGGGGGGGTGGAGGATGTGTGTGACTGTGAGGGAGCTGTCAGTGTCAGTGGGGAGAGGAGCAGGAGGGAGTTGTCAGTGTGTGGAAGTGATGAGAGTTGTCAGTACTGGGGAAATGTGTGTGTGTGTGTGTACTAGATTTAGGAGTGTGTGTTTGTGAGAGGTTTCAGTTGGGGAATTAGAGTTCATACAGTAATTAAATGTTTTCATATTGAGAACTACATCTCCCAGCATATACAGTGTGCTGGGGATGCTAACAAGCTTTATTTAAAAGTTTAAAAAACATTGCTTTTATGACTGCAATGGTTAAAAAGGGAGAGCTATAAATCAATTTATCAGTGAATGATCGCAGTTTGAGCTGTTACATTTTACTGAACCACCTATCCCTCCACACTCACTACCTGTCCTCAGGATACATTTACCATCCCGGCAGACGGTATACCGGCGGTCATTTGACCGATGTTGGAATCCTGACACCACTTGGGAGACTGGTGCCGGCACACAGACAGCCAACATCCCGAAGGCGAGTATTGGAGGGAGGGTTAGGACTGGGGGAGGGGGTGTTAGGGAAGGCACTAGGAGGGGGGGGGGTTAGTCCTAGCTGCCACCCCCTGAGGGTTAGCCCTATCCGCCACCCCCCCAGAGGGTTAGGATTAGGATTAGGTATCATGTGACTGCTGGAATCCCGAGCGCCGGATGCCATACCCAACCCCCTTTACTTTTTCAGGCATTTCTATCTCTCCTCTCTCTATGGTGTTCCGATTGCCCACTTTCCCTTGTGCTTTTCTCTCTCTCTCCTTTGTTTAGAGCATCAGTTTCTGTAGTCCACTTTATCCTTATTTTTTCCAGTGTTTCACTATCTCTCTGATGTAATGAGGATGTATGGTCTAGAGGGATCAGTAATGCATTGTACTGTATAGAGGCGTCAGGGATGTAGCGTAGGGTATAGAGGCGTCAGGGATGTAGCGTAGGTTATAGAGGCATCAGGAATGTAGCGTAGGGAATAGAGGCATCAGGGATGTAGCGTAGGGTATAGAGGCGTCAGGGATGTAGCATAGGGAATAGAGGCGTCAGGGATGTAGCGTAGGGAATAGAGGCATCAGGGATTTAGCTTAGGGAATATAGGCATCAGGGATGTACTAGCAGGTATATAGAGGTCAGTGTACTGTATAGAGGGGTCAGTAATGCAGTGATGGTTATAGAAAGGTCAGTGATGTAGTGTAGGGTATAGAGGGGTCAGTTATGTAGTGTGGGGTAAAGAGGGGTCAGTAAAGATACTAAGCTGAAGTACTTAGAACACTTCTTGAATTAAGACACAACCTGCAAGAAAAAGTATGCAATATGGGTGAAAAGGCAAATGTCAGAGGTCTGATACAAGTAACCAGCTCCACACCTTGCACCACATAGCGTTATGTTAAACTGGGATATGTTCTTTTTTGGTGTGTGTGTATGTGTGTGGGGGGGGGGGTGCCAAAGGAAATTTTTGCCATTGGCTCCTTTGGTCTAGAACCAGCCCTGATCACAAAATATTTTTGTCTAAGCAGACTGGACATTGATCAGCGTTGGCTCATTCTCAGCCCCCCGCCCAGCCTCTGCTGCCAACAGACTGCTATTAGCTAGTTAACCTTCTGCCTTCCCTATCTATGACACAGACTGCTGCTAATGCTACCAGACTGTTCCCAGTGGCTTCACACCAACAGTGAATCCCAGCCGATGATGTAGGGCAGCGTGTGGGGGAGGGGGTCAGTTGCTGTGGCTCCAACATGGTAACCGCCAATGGACTGCAATGCTTTATCGAAAGGGGGGGCGCCAGTCCCTTACTTTGCCAGGGGCGCTTGGACCCCTAGCTACACCTCTGTTGACCCTAACCGATACCCCTAAACTAACCATAATTCCTGCAGTAAAAAATCCATGTTTCTATGTATATAGGGGGTCATTCCGAGTTGATCGCATGCTGCCGTTGTTCGCTGCGTAGCAATCAGTTGAAAAAAAATGGCTAATCTGTGCATGCGCATGCTCCGTAATGTGCATGCGCATCGTACGGGTACAAAGTCCATTGTGGTTTTGCACTAGTTCTAGCGATTATTCCAATCACAGAACAGGCCACAAGGAGATTGACAGAAAGAGGGCGTTTCTGGGTGGCAACTGACCGTTTTCAGGGAGTGCTTGGAAAAATGCAGGCGTGGCAGAAGAAATGCAGACGTGGCTGGGCATTCGCTGGATGGGTGTGTGACATCAAAAGCCGTCCCTCGGTTGTTAGAATCAACGCACATGAAGTGTAACTACAGTGCTGGTCTTATTTTGAAACGATTTTGCAGGCGCTCTGCTGCTCAAGTGTTCGCACTTCTCCAAAGTGAATATACACTCTCCAGTGGGCAGCGACAATGCGTTTGCATGGCTGCTAAAAACTGCTAGCGAGCAATCAACTCAGAATGACCCCCATAGTGTATTGCAAGAAAATATCTGTAAATCCAATGGTACCGTAAGTGCGGTATATACTCGCACTTCTTTGCGGGGTGAGAACATCTCCCCTAAGTGAAGTCAGCCCTATGAATAGAGTTTGTGTGATCCCTGTGCAGCAGTCACAGAAAGGGTTCATCTCTGCAGTTTGTCACTCAAATTACATTGCTGCATTTTTTTCTAGAAGTGGATCTGAGAGCTGTTACCCGCAGACCAGCTACAATAATTATCCTGGGTACTCACTAGACCAGTGGTTCTCAAACTGCACCCTGGGGTGCCTCAGGACACTTGCAGGGGTGCCTTGGATTGGTGGTCCAGGACCAATTCAAAATATTTATAGTTAGTGTTATAGGCAAAACCAGTGCTGTTGGCTGGCAATCATAACATATGTGCACAAGCAGAAGCAAATCCTGTCCCCTACCAAAGGGCCAGTGCTAGGGTGTTTGGCGCCTCCCTGCAAACTATTAATTTGGGCCCTCTCTCCAATACTTAATAAAGGGACAGTGCGCTCCTTAAAAAAAGAAGGTGTGGTATCACAAGGAAGGGGCATGGCCACACAATAGCACCCCAAATCAAAATACGCCACACAGTAGCACTATCTTATTGTCATTACACCGCATGTAATAATAATAATAATAATACCCACAGTCGCAGTGCCCTTTATACACATAACCACCATATCAGTGCAGCTTACACACATAATGCCAACAGTAGCAGTGCCCCTTCTACACATGCCCACGGTGGCAATCCTTTACATGGCAAATATCAACCTGGTTTTGCCATGTAAAGGATTGCCACTTTAAAAACAAACAATCAAAAAAAAAAAAAAAAAAAACAACAGGAAAAAACACAAAATCTCTCACTTTCTGATTCTCACACCCTATTACATTCCTCTCTATATATTTAAATGTTTCTATTACTGTATGTTCCCTCTTCCCTTCTCCAAACTATACACATCAACATTTTTTAGTATTTCCAGGTAAGTTTTGTGATGTAGGCCATGCACAATTTTAGTTGCCCTAATGTATTTACAGCCTTCTGGAGATATGGCTTCTGGAACTGAACACAGGATTCTAAATGTGGCTGTACCAAGGACCTATACAGTGGCATTACAGGTTGAGTATCCCTTATCCAAAATGCTTGGGACCAGAGGAATTTTGGATATCGGATTTTTCTGTATTTTGGAATAATTGCATACCATAACGAGATATTATGGTGATGGGACCTAAATCTAAGCACAGAAGGCATTTATGTTTCATATACACCTTATACACACAGCCTGAAGGTCATTTTAGCCAATATTTTTTATAACTTTGTGCATTAAACAAAGTGTGTGTACATTCACAGAATTCATTTATGTTTCATATACACCTTATACACACAGTCTGAAGTTCATTTAATACAATATTTTTAATAACTTTGAGTATTAAACAAAGTTTGTGTACACTGAGCCATCAAAACACAAAGGTTTCACTATCTCAGTCTCACTCAAAAAAGTCCGTATTTCGGAATATTCCGTATTTCGGAATATTTGGATATGGGATACTCAACCTGTATTACTTTTTTCTGCTACTGGTTCTTTAACCTATGCAAACAAGCATCTGACTTGCCTTTCCTATTGCTTTGTTACATTGCTCACCTGAAATAGTAATACTTAGATAGCTTTCCTCTTGCCATTATAATGCCCTTAATATTATAGTTAGCCTTTGCATTTTTGAGACGTGTATGATTTTGCATTTTTTGGCATTAAATGTTGCCATGTTCTTGACCATTCCTCTAGTCCAGGGGCGGAACTGCCAGAGACAACGGAGTCAGTTGCCGCCGGGCTCCAGCCCTAAAGGGGCTTCCTCCATTGCCCCCCGGCTGTTACGTGCCCTTCCTACTAAATAGACAAAGGCGCTACCAGCAGGGTCTCGCAGTTTGTACATTCCATGCCGTAACACCCTTCTTTCCACCTTCACAATGAAGCTATTGGTACTTTGCAAAAAAAAAATTATTAGCATTGCAACTCAGCAGATCAATGCAGTGTGCAGCCACACACTCCATATATCTGCTCAGCCACAAAGCTGATTATTTCTTCACAAAGTACAAGGTGAGCTCCAAATAGAATTCTCTAGCTTAGATTATACCTTTCTATGCAAGGGTAAATAGCTCAATTGTTTGACTGCAATGCCACAGGAAATGGTTTGGATCCAAGACAGTGTGACTGAATAATAAAGAAACCTTAAGATGAGTTCATGAATGTTGTATAAGTATTAGTGAGAGAAGGGGTCAGGAGCATGCTAGGCTGCAAAAAATAAGGTAGGCTGCAAGTGAAAGTAATGATCTCCTATATATTTTCCCAGATCTGTCACTCTGTGTGGCTAACTCTGGGGGAAGTCACAGCAATGGGCGGAGACGGCAACTGCAGGACGATACACCAGTGCCAGCAGCAGACCGTAACAAAGTGACAGATCAGGGAGAATATATAGGAGGTAGGGAGGTGGCCATGGTACATGGCTGGCCAAGGGACACTAGCTCATGTACCCCTTTACCACTGAGGCTGGCCACCAAGGATGGACCTGTCACCAGTGCCCATGCAATAACCTCTTCTGCTGCCCTCTTTGCAACTCAGATTGCCCAGTGCTCCCCTTCGCTAACAGTCCACAAAGTTTCCCCATCTCACGATCTGCCTCCTCACCCCCACTTTCATCTCTACAGCACACGCGCATATCATACAAGATCCCATCATGCGTACGTAGGTCTGCAGGAGGGACACAGGAGAGACGAGCTGTGCCCTCCGTGTCCCTCCAAAAAGCGACGGCGGGGGGGGGTAAATATCTGTCACTGGGGGCATATATGGCACGGGGGGGAGGGAGGAATATCTGGCACTGGGGCATTTCTGGCACTGGGGGGAATATCTGGCACTGGGGGCATATCTGGCACTGGGGGGGATATCTGGCACTGGGGCATATATGGCACTGGGGGGGAATATCTGGCACTGGGGGCATATATGGCACTGGGGGGGGGGTATCTGGCACTGGGGGCATATATGGCACGGGGGGCATATATGGCACTGGGGGGAATATCTGGCACTGGGGGCATATATGGCACTGGGGGGGAATATCTGGCACTGGGGGCATATGTGTACCTGGCACATGGGGGGGACGACTATATTTGGCACTAAGGCATGTAAGTACCTGGCACCGTGGGGGAATATCTGGCACTGGGGACATATGTGGCACTGGGAGCACAGCCCTAGCAACAAGGACTACCTCCTAGCAACGAGCATGACACCCAGTGCATGAAACATCTGGCAACGAGCATGACACCCAGTGCATGAAACACCTGGCAACGAGCATGACACCCAGTGCATGAAACCCCTGGCAACGAGCATGACACCCTGAGCATGAAAACCCCTGGCACCGTGCATGGAACCAAGAGCATGAAACCCCTGGCAACGAGCATGACACCCAGTGCATGAAACCCCTGACAACGAGCAGGTAATTGAAAAGTAATTAGAAGCCTTACTGTAGGACTTAATGTGTAATGGGCATTACGGTGTGTGGCATAATGTATCACGGACATTGCGGTGTGTGTCATAATGTGTCGCAGGCATTACGGTGTATGGTATACTATATCGCGGGCATTGTGATATGTGGTATAATGTCTCAGGGTCATTGCAGTGTGTGGCATAATGTATCACGGACATTGCGGTGTGTGTCATAATGTGTCAGGCATTACGGTGTGTGGTATACTATATCACGGGCATTGTGGTATGTGGTATAATGTCTCAGGGTCATTGCAGTGTGGCATAATACATAACGGGCATTGCGATGTGTGGCATAGGGTATAACGGGCAGGGCATTGCGGTATGTGTCACAGGCATTACGGTGTATGGTATACTATATCACGGGCATTGTGGTATAATGTCTCAAGGTCATTGCAGTGTGTGGCATAATGTGTCACAGGCATTGTATGTGCTATAATGTATCGGGCATTGCAGTGTGTGGCATAATGTATCACGGACATTGCGGGGTGTGTCATAATGTGTCACAGACATTGTATGTGCTATAATGTATCAGGGGCATTGCAGTGTGTGGCATAATGTATAACGGGCATTGCGATTCCTGTCATAATGTGTCACAGGCATTACGGTGTGTGGCATAATGTGTCACAGACATTACGGTGTGTGGCATAATGTGTCGGGGGCATTACAGTGTGTGCATATTGTGTCGTGCATTATTGTGTGCGGCATAATGTCTAAGGGCCATTGCAGTATGTGGCATAATGTAAACTGGGCATTACTATAAGGAGGAAAAATGACAAATAATGTAAGGGGCATGAATCAGGATTATTTTTCTTTCCTGTGGTGGCCAACGTATGGGCGTGCAGGTTGCAAAACTGGGGTATAAGGTAGTCTTTTCCTGCAATGCCACGCCCCTTTATGCGAAACCACGCCCACTCCAACAAAACCACGCCCCTTTTTTGACGCGCGCGCCTTGGGCGGGCGCATATTTATCCCTTTCTTGCTCCCAATTATGGAGCATGAAGGGGGGGGGGGCGCCAAAGAATTTTTTGGCTTGGGGGAGAAAAATTTCTAGTTACGCCACTGGATTGGACATATCCAGTGTGATGCGGCTGTAGATGATTTTTGCTGTTTCTAACTTCTACATCAATGAATAAGTTTCAAAATAGAATGCATCAAGAGAACGGTGTTGGTAGTATAAAACTACCTACAGCACCTGGTATTCCCAGGTGGTCTCACATCCAAGAACAAACCAGGCCTAAGATCAGGTGATATTGGGCATATACAGTGTGGTGTGGCTGTAGATGAGTTTAGTGGTTTCTGTTAGAGTTCTTCTACTTCTAACTACTCGTACATAAATGAATAAGCGGACGATTTATTAAACCTGGTGAAATGATAATTTGCATGGTGATAAAGTACCAGCCAATCAGCTCCTAATTGCCATGTCACAGGCTGGGTTTGAAAAATGACAGTTAGGAGCTGACTGGCTGGTACTTTATCACCTTGCACTTTATCAGTTCACCAGGCTTAATAGATCTGCCCCAATGTTTCAAAATGGAATGCATCAAGAGAACGGTGTTGGTATTGTAAAAATTAGTGATGAGCGAGGTTCGGTTTTACTCGGTTTTACTCGGTTCTCAAAACGGCATCTTATTGGCTATCCAAAACACGTGACATCCGTGAGCCAATAAGATGCCGTTTTGAGAACCGAGTAAAACCGAGTAAAACCGAATCCGCTCATCACTAGTAAAAATACACACAGCTCCTGGTATTTCCTGGTGGTCTCCCATCCAAGTACTAAAACCAGGACCAACACTGCTCAGCTTCCATGATCAGGAGAGATTGGGCAAATCCAGTGTGCTGTGGCTGTAGATGAGCTCGTGGTTTCTGTTAGAGCTCTTCTACTTCTAACTTCTGGTACATAAAAGAATATGTGTAAAAATTAAATGTACAGTACCAAGAAAAGGGTGTTGGTAGTTTAAAAACACCTAAAGAATCTGATAATACATGGATGGGAGACTGCTTGGTAGTAACAAAGTCCAATACTGCTTTGCTTCAAAGATCAAATGAGATTGGGCATATCCAGTGTGGTGTGGCTTTAGATAAGCTTTGTGGTTTCTGTTAGAGCTCTTCTACTTCTAACTACTGGTACATTAATGAATATGTATAAGGTTGTAGTTTATCCAATATCCCTTTACTACCTTACCTCCCCCCCCCCTCCCCTCCCCTCCCCTCCTTATAGCTTCCTTTGTTCTCTCCTCCTCGTGTGTGCGTTATTTGTTTTCTCATACGTCCTAGAGGATGCTGGGATCACATTAAGAACCATGGGGTATAGACGGGATCCGCAGGAGACATGGGCACTTTAAGACTTTCAAAGGGTGTGAACTGTCTCCTCCCTCTATGCCCCTCCTCCAGACTCCAGTTTTAGAATTGTGCCCAGTGAGACTGGATGCACTACAGGGGAGCTCTACTGAGTTTCTCTGAAAAGACTTATGTTAGTTTTTCTTATTTTCAGGGAGGCTGCTGGCAACAGTCTCCCTGCTTCGTGGAACTTAGGGGAGAGAAGTATGACCAACTTCTAGTGAGTTCAATGGCTCTGCTTCTGGCTGACAGGACACCATTAGCTCCTGAGGGTGCTGATCGCTGGGTACGCCTAGATGCCCACTCCCGTAGCCTGCCATCACCCCCTTACAGAGCCAGAAGCCAGAAGTCAGAAGACAGGCGAGTAGCAGAAGAACAGAAGACTTCTTCTCCAGTGACGGCATTCTGAGGTACCACGCAGCGAGCGGAATGCTGTGCGCCATGCTTCCACACAAACACAGGCACTGCAGGGTGCACTGCAGGCGACGTCAGATGCCAATTTGGGTCGACATAGGAATCAGTATCCGAGTCAGTATCAGTGTGTAGTAACATTTTTGCGGGCCTGAGGGAAAAGAAGCATAGCCATGAACATCACATCTATTCTCTACGTCTGTGTCTGGGACACAGATTTATCCAACCTCACTCTGATATTATTGAAACTTTCACCCAGTCAGTTATTGGTGGTGCCAACAGGGCCACCATCATATGTCTGCATTCCTAATATAGTTTCCTCTTGGGAAAAACATTCAGCCACCGACGTGTTGACACACATGTACCAAGTACCCACAGAAACATCGGCTTATGGGGGATAGACCTACAGTAAATCTGTCAGAGGGACAGAGAGGATTTTTCAGCTCACAACCCAGCGCCAAAAGTACACAGTCTGGGAAATAATAAACTCTATAGTGATAGACTTGTAACGCTCTATAGATGTGCTGGTGAGGTGAGGAAGAAGCCCCGCCGCTGTAATGGCACGCTTCTGTCCCGCTCAGAAACAAATAATTAATTACGCTGGCGGGGTAAGGACAGTGCCCAGGCACTAATGTCCACTTTTGCCAGCCTTTTGTGAGGAATTTATGCTGCCCAGGGTGCCCCCCCCCCACCCACCCACATGCCCTGCACCCTGCAGTGCCTGTGTTTGTGTGGAAGCATGGCGCACAGCATTCCGCTCGCTGCGTGGTACCTCAGAATGCCGTCACTGGAGAAGAAGTCTTCTGTTCTTCTGCTACTCGCCTGTCTTCTGACTTCTGGCTCTGTAAGGGGGTGATGGCAGGCTACGGGAGTGGGCATCTAGGCGTACCCAGCGATCAGCACCCTCAGGAGCTAATGGTGTCCTGTCAGCCAGAAGCAGAGCCATTGAACTCACTAGAAGTTGGTCATACTTCTCTCCCCTAAGTTCCACGAAGCAGGGAGACTGTTGCCAGCAGCCTCCCTGAAAATAAGAAAAACTAACATAAGTCTTTTCAGAGAAACTCAGTAGAGCTCCCCTGTAGTGCATCCAGTCTCACTGGGCACAATTCTAAAACTGGAGTCTGGAGGAGGGGCATAGAGGGAGGAGACAGTTCACACCCTTTGAAAGTCTTAAAGTGCCCATGTCTCCTGCGGATCCCGTCTATACCCCATGGTTCTTAATGTGATCCCAGCATCCTCTAGGACGTATGAGAAAACAAATAACGCACACACGAGGAGGAGAGAACAAAGGAAGCTATAAGGAGAAGAGGGGAGGGGAGGGGGGGGGGTAAGGTAGTAAAGGGATATTGGATAAACTACAACCTTATACATATTCATTAATGTACCAGTAGTTAGAAGTAGAAGAGCTCTAACAGAAACCACAAAGCTTATCTAAAGCCACACCACACTGGATATGCCCAATCTCATTTGATCTTTGAAGCAAAGCAGTATTGGACTTTGTTACTACCAAGCAGTCTCCCATCCATGTATTATCAGATTCTTTAGGTGTTTTTAAACTACCAACACCCTTTTCTTGGTACTGTACATTTCATTTTTACACATATTCTTTTATGTACCAGAAGTTAGAAGTAGAAGAGCTCTAACAGAAACCACGAGCTCATCTACAGCCACAGCACACTGGATTTGCCCAATCTCTCCTGATCATGGAAGCTGAGCAGTGTTGGTCCTGGTTTTAGTACTTGGATGGGAGACCACCAGGAAATACCAGGAGCTGTGTGTATTTTTACAATACCAACACCGTTCTCTTGATGCATTCCATTTTGAAACATTGGGGCAGATCTATTAAGCCTGGTGAACTGATAAAGTGCAAGGTGATAAAGTACCAGCCAGTCAGCTCCTAACTGTCATTTTTCAAACCCAGCCTGTGACATGGCAATTAGGAGCTGATTGGCTGGTACTTTATCACCATGCAAAT
Source organism: Pseudophryne corroboree (assembly GCF_028390025.1). Classification (NCBI taxonomy): domain Eukaryota; kingdom Metazoa; phylum Chordata; class Amphibia; order Anura; family Myobatrachidae; genus Pseudophryne; species Pseudophryne corroboree. The sequence goes on from NW_026970378.1 coordinate 242,224, forward strand.
TATCATTTCACCAGGTTTAATAAATCGTCCGCTTATTCATTTATGTACGAGTAGTTAGAAGTAGAAGAACTCTAACAGAAACCACTAAACTCATCTACAGCCACACCACACTGTATATGCCCAATATCACCTGATCTTAGGCCTGGTTTGTTCTTGGATGTGAGACCACCTGGGAATACCAGGTGCTGTAGGTAGTTTTATACTACCAACACCGTTCTCTTGATGCATTCTGTTTTGAAACTTATTCATTGATGTAGAAGTTAGAAACAGCAAAAATCATCTACAGCCGCATCACACTGGATATGTCCAATCCAGTGGCGTAACTAGAAATTTTTCTCCCCCAAGCCAAAAAATTCTTCGGCGCCCCCCCCCCCCCTTCATGCTCCATAATTGGGAGCAAGAAAGGGATAAATATGCGCGCGCGTCAAAAAAGGGGCGTGGTTTTGTTGGAGTGGGCGTGGTTTCGCATAAAGGGGCGTGGCATTGCAGGAAAAGACTACCTTATACCCCAGTTTTGCAACCTGCACGCCCATACGTTGGCCACCACAGGAAAGAAAAATAATCCTGATTCATGCCCCTTACATTATTTGTCATTTTTCCTCCTTATAGTAATGCCCAGTATACATTATGCCACATACTGCAATGGCCCTTAGACATTATGCCGCACACAATAATGCACGACACAATATGCACACACTGTAATGCCCCCGACACATTATGCCACACACCGTAATGTCTGTGACACATTATGCCACACACCGTAATGCCTGTGACACATTATGACAGGAATCGCAATGCCCGTTATACATTATGCTACACACTGCAATGCCCCTGATACATTATAGCACATACAATGTCTGTGACACATTATGACACACACCGCAATGTCCGTGATACATTATGCCACACACTGCAATGCCCGATACATTATAGCACATACAATGCCTGTGACACATTATGCCACACACTGCAATGACCTTGAGACATTATACCACAATGCCCGTGATATAGTATACCATACACCGTAATGCCTGTGACACATACCGCAATGCCCTGCCCGTTATACCCTATGCCACACATCGCAATGCCCGTTATGTATTATGCCACACTGCAATGACCCTGAGACATTATACCACATACCACAATGCCCGTGATATAGTATACCACACACCGTAATGCCTGACACATTATGACACACACCGCAATGTCCGTGATACATTATGCCACACACTGCAATGACCCTGAGACATTATACCACATATCACAATGCCCGCAATATAGTATACCATTCACCGTAATGCCTGCGACACATTATGACACACACCGCAATGTCCGTGATACATTATGCCACACACCGTAATGCCCATTACACATTAAGTCCTACAGTAAGGCTTCTAATTACTTTTCAATTACCTGCTCGTTGTCAGGGGTTTCATGCACTGGGTGTCATGCTCGTTGCCAGGGGTTTCATGCTCTTGGTTCCATGCACGGTGCCAGGGGTTTTCATGCTCAGGGTGTCATGCTCGTTGCCAGGGGTTTCATGCACTGGGTGTCATGCTCGTTGCCAGGTGTTTCATGCACTGGGTGTCATGCTCGTTGCCAGATGTTTCATGCACTGGGTGTCATGCTCGTTGCTAGGAGGTAGTCCTTGTTGCTAGGGCTGTGCTCCCAGTGCCACATATGTCCCCAGTGCCAGATATTCCCCCACGGTGCCAGGTACTTACATGCCTTAGTGCCAAATATAGTCGTCCCCCCCATGTGCCAGGTACACATATGCCCCCAGTGCCAGATATTCCCCCCCAGTGCCATATATGCCCCCAGTGCCAGATATTCCCCCCAGTGCCATATATGCCCCCCGTGCCATATATGCCCCCAGTGCCAGATACCCCCCCCCAGTGCCATATATGCCCCCAGTGCCAGATATTCCCCCCCAGTGCCATATATGCCCCAGTGCCAGATATCCCCCCCAGTGCCAGATATGCCCCCAGTGCCAGATATTCCCCCCAGTGCCAGAAATGCCCCAGTGCAAGATATTCCTCCCTCCCCCCCCGTGCCATATATGCCCCCAGTGACAGATATTTACCCCCCCCCCGCCGTCGCTTTTTGGAGGGACACGGAGGGCACAGCTCGTCTCTCCTGTGTCCCTCCTGCTGCATCATCTCCGGCGGCCGCGGGTCTAATAGGGGGAAGTGCCGGTTTGTGAGCCAATTAGAGCTCACGGACGGCACTTCCCCCTATTAGACCCGCGGCCGCCGGAGATGATGCAGCAGGAGGGACACAGGGAGGCGCGCTGTGTGCCCTCCGTGTCCCTCCAAAAAGCGGCGGAGGGAAGGAGACTGCAGACTGACATGCGGACGCTCGTCCGCATGTCAGTCTGTTGTAAATCAGTGGCGCACCCGCAGCCCCTCGCCCCCAAGCCACCGCGAGGACTGCGGGGGCAGTAGTTACGCCACTGGTCCAATCTCATCTGATGATGGAAGCTAAGCAGTGTTGTGCCTGGTTTGTTTTTTGATTTCAAGTCCTGCCTTCTGGTTTGGCCACGGCACCTCGGATATTCACCAAGGTCATGGCCGTGATGACGACCCTTCACCATCAGAGAATCAGGATCCTGCCAAATCTGGACGACTTGCTGATCCTGGTGAACTCCCAAGAGGTTCTCCACAGTTATCTGGAACTGGCAGTCCAATTCCTAAAAGTCCACGGGTGGCTCATCAACTGAAAAAAGTCCTCGCTGGTCCCTGCTCGGAACATTGTGCACCTAGGGGCACTGCTGGACACACACAGCCAACAATTGTTTCTGTCTCCAGAGAAAGTCCTGAAAATTCAGGACAGTATCGTCCTCTCTCGCCCAAGAGTGTTGATACACACAGCGATGCAAGTACTAGACCTCATGGTGTCGGCTTTCGATATGGTAGAGTACGCTCAATTTCATTACCGCCCTCTGCAGAGGTTAATCCTCTCCAAGTGGGACGGCCTGCCTCATCGGATGATGTCTCAAATGATCTCCTTGACTCCGGAGGTTCGTCTGACACTGAGCTGGTGGCTACAGGACCAACAGTTGAGCAGGGGCCATCCCTTCTGGATCTCCAACTGTGTCCTCCTGACAATGGATGCCAGTCTTTTGGGCTGGGCCATGGTGTTGGAGCAACACTTTCTCCAGGGTCGGTGGACCAGGGAGGAATCTCTCCTCCTGATATACATTCTGGAATTGCAGGCAGTGTTCAATTAATTGACACTGGCCCTGCCTCTAGTACAGAACAGGCCTGTTCAAGTACAATCTGACAACGCCACCACGGTAGTGTACACAAATCATCAAGGCGGCACTCGAAACTGCATGGCAAAGCTGGAAGTATCAAAAATCCTCCGTTGGGTAGAAAGTCATCTGACAGCAATATCGGCAGTGTTCATTCCCGGAGTCCTCAACTAGGAAGCGGATTTCCTCAGTCGTCAGGACGTTCACGCTGGAGAGTGGAGAGGCCGCAGCAGAAATGTCAGCACTGGTGTCAGTAGGTGACTGAGGCAGGGATGACTGGGAGATAGTGGGTGACTGAAGCATGTATGAGTGGGAGATAGTGGGTGACTGAGGCCGGGGTGACTGGGAGATAGTGGGTGACAGGGAGATAGTGGGTTACTGAGGGAGGGGTGATAGGAAGGGGTTGGGTAAGTATGGGAAGAAAGTGGGTGACAGGTATAATAAATGACTAAGGCAGGGGTGATAGGGAGATAGTGGATGACTGTGGCAGGGGTGACAGGGACAGTAAGAGACTGAGGCAGGGGTGACAGGGATAGTGGCTGACTGAGGCAGGGGTGACTGGGAGATAGTGGGTGACTGAGGCAGGGTTGACAGGGATAGTGGGTGACTGAAGCAGGGGTGATAGGGTGACAGTGGGTGACTAAAGCAGGGGTGACTGGTATAGTGGGTGACTGAGGCAGGGATCGCAGATATAGTGGTTGACTGAGGCAGCGGTGACTGGGAGATAGTGGGTAACTGAGGCAGGGGTGACAGGGAAAGTGTGTGACTCAGGCAGGGGTGATAGGGAGATAGTGGGCTGCATATCTCTGCCTCACTGCAGCAGCACATTCCTGCTTCAATGACAGCAGCACATCCCTACCTCACTTATAGCAGCACATCCCTGCCTCGCTGACAGCAGCACATCCCTGCCTCGCTGACAGCAGCACATCCCTGCCTCGCTGACAGCAGCACATCCCTGCTTCGCTGACAGCAGCACATCCCTGCTTCGCTGACAGCAGCACATCCCTGCCTCGCTGACAGCAGCACATCCCTGTCTCGCTGACAGCAGCACAGCACTGCTTCACTACCAGCAGCACATCCCTGCCTCACTGGCAGCAGCACATCCCTGCCTTACTGACAGCTGTATATAGGGCCTAATTCAGACCTGATCCCTGCTGTGCATATTCACACAACAGGAGATCAGGTCTGAAGTGCGTGTGTGCTGGTGCCGCAGTGCACCGGCACATGCCAGAGATGCGATCAGCATCTCTGCCCAATGAGCGCCTCTGCCTGATTGACAGGCAGAGGCGGTCACTGGGCAGGAGGAGTCGGGCCAGCGGCGTTGTGCCGCCATTTTGGGGGCACAGTCAGGACAACGCAGACATGACCGGACCGTATGGGGGCGGGCCGTGACGGCTGCGTGACCCGGACAGCAACGGGCCTTATTTACTAAAATCTCAGATAAATTTTATGGCATTTATGTGCAGTCTAGTTTGCACAGTTGATAGAGTGTTGATCTTGCACTATCAATGTAAGCCTCACATAGGTTTGATACACATGTAAGTTTGTTTTTATTTTACTACATTGTGGTTTGTGGCTCTATACCATGTAATGCATGTCTTTTAACAGTAGTCAAGTCTTCCAATGTGCTTGTTAGTGAAACCCAATAGATAGCTTTATTTTATTTTGTTTCTTCAAATATTGAATGCATATGTCTTATAACTTTTTTTTTTTTCAATATACAGGTTGAGTATCTGTATATACATTTTTATTATAAGATTTTCAATGACACAAGTACATCCAAGTTGCAGATTATGGATTGTGAAGGACAAATCAACCATATAAACAATTTAAGCAATTTAAATTGCATGCAGGTAGTAGAATATCAAACTCCTTGGATGAGAGTTGGTCGTAATAAACTAGGATAGAAAAGAATAAAGTAGAAAATAAGATTTTAAACCTACCGGTAAATCTTTTTCTCGTAGTCCGTAGAGGATGCTGGGGACTCCGTAAGGACCATGGGGATAGACGGGCTCCACAGGAGACATGGGCACTTTAAGAAAGACTTTAGTTCTGGGTGTGCACTGGCTCCTCCCTCTATGCCACAGTTAGAGAAACTGTGCCCAGAGGAGACGGACAGTATGAGGAAAGGATTTTGTTAATCCAGGGCAAGATTCATACCAGCCACACCAATCACACCGTATAACTTGTGATAAACTACCCAGTTATCAGTATGAAAAAACAACATAGCATCAGTGCAGGACCGATGCAACTATAACATAACCCTTATTGAAGCAATAACTATATACAAGTATTGCAGAAGTAGTCCGCACTTGGGACGGGCGCCCAGCATCCTCTACGGACTACGAGAAAAAGATTTACCAGTAGGTTTAAAATCTTATTTTCTCTAACGTCCTAGAGGATGCTGGGGACTCCGTAAGGACCATGGGGATTATACCAATGCTCCAAAACGGGCGGGAGAGTGCGGATGACTCTGCAGCACCGATTGAGCAAACATGAGTTCCTCCTCAGCCAGGGTATCAAACTTATAGTATTTTGCAAAGGTGTGTGAACCCGACCAAGTAGCAGCTTGACACAGCTGTAGTGCCGAGACCCCTCGGGCAGCCGCCCAAGAAGAGCCCACTTTCCTCGTGGAATGGGCCTTGACTGATTTCAGTAACTGCAATCCAGCCATAGAATGCGCTTGCTGAATCGTGTTACAAATCCGGCGAGCAATAGCCTGCTTTGAAGCAGGGGCACCAATCTTGTTGGTTGCATACAGGACAAACAGCGCTTCAGTTTTCCTGACTCTAGCCGTCCTGGCCACGTAAATTTTCAAAGCCCTAACCACATCAAGTAACTCGGAATCCTCCAAGTCACGCGTAGCCACAGGCACCACAATAGGTTGGTTCATATGAAAAGATGAGACCACTTTTGGTAGGAATTGAGGACGGGTCTGCAATTCCGCTCTATCCACATGGAATACCAAATATGGGCTTTTATGTGACAAAGCCGCTAATTCCGACACTCGCCTAGCCGAAGCCAAGGCTAATAACATGACCACCTTCCATGTGAGATATTTTAACTCCACTGTTTTAAGTGGTTCAAACCAGTGTAATTTTAGAAAACTTAACACCACGTTAAGGTCCCAAGGTGCCACCGGAGGCACAAAAGGAGGCTGAATATGCAGCACTCCTTTTACAAAAGTCTGAACTTCTGGAAGAGAAGCCAATTCTTTTTGAAAGAAAATGGATAAGGCCGAAATCTGGACCTTAATAGAGCCTAATTTTAGGCCCAAATTCACTCCAGTTTGTAGGAAGTGAAGGAAACGGCCCAGATGGAATTCTTCCGTAGGAGCATTCCTGGCCTCACACCAAGAAACATAATTTCGCCATATACGGTGTAATGTTTTAACGTTACATCCTTCCTAGCCAGCCTGAGTCAGGTCATTCCCCTCATGAGGCTTTTGCAGAAGAAGCTGGAGACATTGAAGGAGGAGCTAAAACAGAGCGATTCCGCTAGGCATGTGGGACTTGTGGATGGAGCCCTTAATTCGCTTAACCAGGATTCAATTTGTTGAAATCAGAGCAATAAATTTTGGCCACCGTGCTCGATCCTAGATTTAAAACCTACATTGTATCTCTCTTTCCAGCAGACACAAGTCTGCAGAGGTTCAAAGACCTGCTGGTGAGAAAATTGTCAAGTCAAGCGGAACGTGACCCGTCAACAGCTCCTCCTTCACATTCTCCTGCATCTGGGGGTGCGAGGAAAAGGCTAAGAATTCCGAGCCCACCCGCTGGCGGTGATGCAGGGCAGTCTGGAGTGAGTGCTGACATCTGGTCCGGACTGAAGGACCTGGCAACGATTACTGACATGTCGTCTACTGTCACTGCATATGATTCTGTCACCTTTGAAAGAATGGTGGAGGATTATATGAGTGACCGCATCCAGGTAGGCACGTCAGACAGTCCGTATGTATACTGGCAGGAAAAAGAGGCAATTTGGAGGCCCTTGCACAAACTGGCTTTATTCTACCTAAGTTGCCCTCCCTCCAGTGTGTACTCCAAAAGAGTGTTTAGTGCAGCCGCTCACCTTGTCAGCAATCGGCGTACGAGGTTACTTCCAGAAAATGTGGAGAAGATGATGATCATCAAAATGAATTATAATCAATTCCTCCGTGGAGACATTCACCAGCAATTGCCTCCAGAAAGTACACAGGGATCTGAGATGGTGGATTCCAGTGGGGACGAATTAATAATCTGTGAGGAGGGCGATGTACACAGTGAAAGGGGTGAGGAATCGGAGGATGATGAGGTGGACATCTTGCCTCTGTAGAGCCAGTTTGTGCAAGGAGAGATTGATTGCTTCTTTTTTGGTGGGGGTCCAAACCAACCAGTCATTTCAGTCAGCCGTGTGGCAGACCCTGTTGCTGAAATGATGGGTTCGTCAATGTTTTTCTTTTCAATCTAAGCCCCTGCAGTTTTCTGTAAGAATCTGCTTCGCTATGATGATCAACAAGTCACAAGGGCAAACACTCAGGGCTGGAGGCGTAGATCTTAGGACCAGCTGCTACAAGCATGGCAAAGGTGTCACTATCATTGGTGACACCCAGAGAGGCAGCGAGGGAGATTGTAATGCAGTGCGCGCAGATAAGCAGCGCAATGGTAAAATGGAGGCATGGTCTCATAGGTAGGGGTGTGGCCTGTTGGCCTGAATCTCCATTTTGTTGCTCCGGGTATCCCGGGGGTTGAGTGCTGCACCCGGGGACTAGTGTGTGAGTGGTGCTGGCTCCTGCACAGTGACAGAAACTGGGTGTTGCACGTAATGTCACAGTGAAACACCCATATTCTGTCACTGAAGAGGAGCCGGCACTTTGGTGTCACCCCCCTTGGCGGGTGACACTCGGGTGTGGGCCGCAACCCCGTTGTGATGCCACTGACCCATGGGAAGCTTTACGTGGCTTACCCATGTGTTAGTAGCCCCAAGCATCTTTTGTGTTAGTCCCTGAAGAAAAACTTCAAATATTTACAAATAAATTTTGTAATCAATGGGCCTAATTCAGTAAGGATTGCAAATTCTGCTAAGTAACAGAATTTGCAATCCTTTGGTTCGCATGCTGGGGCCACCCAGCATGCCGCCTCCCTTCTTGACCACGCTGAAATTGCAGTCGCAGTGCAGTTTAGCGTGATCATAAAAAATGGGTTAGCCTCCTGTTGGTGCAGACTGTATGTGTGCGCAGGAAGCCGCCACCATTTTTGTGATCGCAGCTGCTGCATGTGATGTCATACAACCGCTCTGACCACGCCTCCTGTTTCTCCGTTGCCGACCCCATTTTGAAGCCCTGCCCACGCACCGCTCCATCTCCGACTTGGAAATGGAGTGTTGCTGACCCCCCCCCCCCCAAGCACCGATTGACAGTCAGAGGCGATCGCATTAACTGCGGGGTGCCGCAGAAAATGCAGGCGCATGCGTATGCTCTTAGCAATTTTTGCAGTTGGACTGCTTATTGCGATTGCAATCCAACCTGAATCAGGCTCTATTACCTATCACAATGCACTGCGGGTAGTACAAAATGGGGTTAATATAAGAGAAAACCCCCCAGAGCTGTGCTCCTTAACTGTCCCTGGTGGCTAGTGGAGCAGCTGCCCAGTAATCAGTGTCCACGCCAGTGCGCACATGGCCCGCCCCCTACAGCCACACTGGATCACGGTATAGTGTGGGCACAGAAGTCCCTTACCTCCCTTTCATCAGCGGCCTCGTGATCCCGGAGGGCGGTGTGTGACTTACCTTAGGAAGAAACCGGAGCCTCCGCTGCAGTGACCCAGCAACCAGGGCGCGGGAGTATACTGCGCCGCTGGGAGTGATGGAGCTGCAGTAAAGATGTCTATTAGACCTAGCCTGCTGCAGCCCTTGTAGATTCTTATAAAAAAAAGTTCTTCTTTTCTTGTCAAAATTAATAGCTAAGAATAGGCTGCCTGAGGCAGCCCCCTCTTAAGTGGCCTGCTACTGAAGGCACCAACTACAAACTGAGCTCCCTGTTCATGGAAGCGAGGTTATAGAGGAGGGGGCGCTGAGCATCTTGGGAACAGTCAAAAGCTTTGAGCCTGTTGGTGCCTCAGATCAAGATCCTACTCTACACCCCAATGTGAATCCTTGTGGAGTCCAGTGTACCCCACAGAAGAAATGAATGTGTCACACCCATTGGCAGCAACATTAGAATAGCTGCTGATGGGCACAATTGAGAAAGGAAGGGGGGAAAACATTTGAATCCAGCACATATATGTAATTTGAATATGTAATTTGTACCTTCCTACTTTAAAATGTAATGGATGAACCTCACCCTGTGAGAACTATCTTCATGATGAAGAGATCTCATACGCAAGAAAAGCATGTGCTGGGATAGGGCTGTGGAGGGCGGCTGCTCGGGCACACACCCGTCAAGTTAAGGAGATTCAACTGAGGAAGCACAAGGGAACTGCAGGGAGACCACATATTTTCAGATGAACATGAGAGGGCGGAAGGCTGCCTAATACTGAAGCACCCTCAAACATCAAACCATATGCAACAACTAGTACAAGCATTCCTGGGGAAAGGTCTGCAGCAGACGGATTTGCATACGGTGATGTCATCCAAGCAATGGGCATAGTTGGCTGCAACCCTCGTCTGCATATGAAAAGAGAAAATGGTCACGCAGGGCATGGCGGCCTTTGTGGGGTTGCGCTTGGATGACCCCTAGATCGCTTTATACACCCCCATCAGTGTGGGGCTCATGTTGGCCATGCCCAAGCCCCTGAAGCATTCAAGCTGATTTCTTGCAGCAGCTGGACCCAGTAACAGCTCCAGAGTTGCTCTACAAGACAAGTAAAAGGGTGTGAGCCCTGCAGCACCACCTGTAGTTTGCATACACACATATATAGGACAGCATCTCTTATATGCCCCAGGGGCAATAAAATAGTAGCCTTATCTAGGGTATCCGTCCATGCCGCTACAGCACTACACACCCAGGCCGACGCAATTGCCTGTCTGAGTAAGGTACCTGAATGTGTATAAATGGACTTCAGGGTAATCTCCTGTTTGCGGTCAGCAGACTCTTTGAGGGTAGCCGTATCCTGGGACGGGAGGGCTACCTTCTTGGATAAGCGTGTTAATGCTTTGTCCACCCAAGGGGAGGATTCCCATCGTAACCTATCCGTTGATGGGAAAGGGGAATCCTTTTGGAAATCTGCAGGAGATTCCCAAGCTTTTTCACATAACTCGTTCAGCTCGTGTGAGGGGGGAAAGGTTACCTCAGGCTTCTTTCCCTTGTACATATGTACCCTCTTGTCAGGGATAGGGGGCTCCTCTGTGATGTGCAAAACATCTTTTATTGCCATAATCATATATCAAATGTATTTTGCCAATTTTGGCTGTAACTTTGCATCATCGTAATCGACACTGGAGTCAGAATCCGTGTCGGTATCTGTGTCAACATCTGGATAGTGGGCGCTTATGAGACCCTGACAGTCCCTGCGACATAGGATTAGGCATTGGTTGAGACCCTGACTGTCCCAAAGCTTCTGCCTTGTCTAATCTTTTGTGCAATGAGTTTACACTAGCATTTAAAACATTCCACATATCCATCCAATCAGGTGTCGGCGGAGACACCACGTTCATTTGCTCCCGCTCCTCTCTAATATAGCCTTCTTCCTCAGACATGTCGACACACGCGTACCGACACACCACACACACAGGGAATACTTTTACTGAAGACATTTCCCCCACAAGGCCCTTTGGAGAGACAGAGAGAGAGTATGCCAGCACATACCCCAGCGCTATATAACCCAGGAATAGCACAGTAACTTAATGTTTGAACAATCGGTGAGGGGGAACATCTTGAAACCCCAGTTTGTACCCTTGGGACACTATTTGTAAAACACACGAGTCCATGTCCGAATGAATCCAGAACTGACTGAAGAGTTTTAGACGTGCCCCCACTGGTGCGGGCTCCTGCAAGAGAGCCCCAGCGTCATGCAGTGGATTTGGCAGAAGCAGAGGATGATCTCTGCTCCTGCGATCTTGAAGAGGATGCAGACCTCTTCTCTCTTCCCCTTCCTCTACCTGCAAAGAAAGGGGAATCTTAACTTCTTGCATATCTATTGGGCCGAAATGACTGCATCAGATAATGATGCGTCTTCATCCGTTGGGAGGGAACATAGGGCAAGAAGGTTGACTTACCTGCGGGAGCTGCCGAGATCAAATTAACTAGGCAGTCACCAAACAAGGCTTCACCTTCATAGGGAAGAGACTCCCTTTCTTCTTGGAGTCAGCATCAGCATTCTCTTGGTGAATCCACAATGCCCTCCTATCCGACACTGCCATGAAATTGGCCTGTGAACTCAAGAGTCCTATATCCCTTGCAGTCTCACGTAAGTATGCTGCAGTGTCCTTGATATGATACAACGTAAGGAGTATCCCATCTCTCCAGGGTATCTATATCGGATGACAAGGTATTCGACCAATTCTTGAATACTACTACTCACCCATGCACATGTAATGGCAGGTCTAAGTAATGTACCCGTGGTTACATAACTAGAAATAATGTAGCTTCCTGCATACGATCCGCTGGATTTGTGACAGGGCCCCGTGCAGAACAGGGGGTGACTCCCACTTTATTCTGTCCGCGGCGGGAAATGAATAAACAACCAGAATCCTTTTGGGGATTTGAAACCATCTTGTCGAGCTGGCCCAGACTTTCTCAAACAGAGATGGAGGAACGTTACATCAGCTTTCATTATATATCTATATATACATACATATAGACCCCTTTGTCAGGAACAGCAGGGTCTTCAGTGATTTTAATATGTCCTTAATATCCAAAATCATGTACTGAATGCTCCTTGCCAATATTGGATCTAATCAGGAAACATTATGGTCGACATAAGTATCAGTATCCGTGTCAGTATCAGTGTGTAGTAACTGGGCAAAATAACATTTTTGCGACCCAGCGGGGCCTGAGGGAAAAGAAACATAGCCATGAATATCACATCTATTCTCTACGTCTGTGTCTGGGACACAGATTTATCCAACCTTACTCTGATATTACTGAAACATTTACCCAGTCAGTTATTGGTGGTGCCAACAGGGCCACCATCATATGTCTGCATTCCTAATATAGTTTCCTCTTGGGAAAAACATTCAGCCACCGACATGTTGACACACATGTACCAAGTACCCACAGACACACCGGCTTATGGGGGACAGACCGTCAGTAAATCTGTCAGAGGGACACAGAGGATTTTTCAGCTCACAATCCAGCGCCAAAAGTACACAGTCTGGGAAATAATAAACTCTATAGTGATAGACTTGTAATGCTCTAAAGATGTTCTGGTGAGGTGAGGAAGAAGCCCCGCCGCTGTAATGGCGCGTATCTGTCCCGCTCAGAAATAATTAATTACGCTAGCGGGGTAAGGACAGTGCCCAGGCACTAATGTCCACTTTTTCCAGCCTTTTGTGAGGAATTTATGCTGCCCAGGGTGCCCCACCCCCGTGCCCTGCACCCTGCAGTGCCTGTGTTTGTGTGGGAGCATGGCGCGCAGCGTTCCGCTCGCTGCTCGGTACCTCAGAATGCCGTCACTGAAGAAGAAGTCTTCTGTTCTTCTGCTACTCACCTGTCTTCTGGCTCTGTAAGGGGGTGACGGCAGGCTGCGGGAGTGTGCATCTAGGCGTACCCAGCGATCAGCACCCTCAGGAGCTAATGGTGTCCTGTCAGCCTGAAGCAGAGCCATTGAACTCACTAGAAGTTGGTCATACTTCTCTCCCCTAAGTCCCACGAAGCAGGGAGACTGTTGCCAGCAGCCTCCCTGAAAATAAAAAAAACTAACAAGTCTTTTCAGAGAAACTCAGTAGAGCTCCCCTGTAGTGCATCCAGTATCACTGCGCACAATACTAAAACTGGAGTCTTGAGGAGGGGCATAGAGGGAGGAGACAGTTCACACCCTTTGAAAGTCTTAAAGTGCCCATGTCTCCTGCGGATCCCGTCTATACCCCATGGTTCTTAATGTGACCCCAGCATCCTCTAGGACGTATGAGAAAACAAATAACGCACACACGAGGAGGAGAGAACTAAGGAAGCTATAAGGAGAAGAGGGGAGGGAGGGGGGGTTGAAAGGTAAGGTAGTAAAGGCATATTGGATAAACTACAACCTTATACATATTCATTAATGTACCAGTAGTTAGAAGTAGAAGAGCTCTAACAGAAACCACAAAGCTTATCTAAAGCCACACCACACTGGATATGCCCAATCTCATTTGATTTTTGAAGCAAAGCAGTATTGGACTTTGTTAATACATGGATGGGAGACTGCTTGGTAGTATCAGATTCTTTAGGTGTTTTTAAACTACCAACACCATTTTCTTGGTACATTTAATTTTTACATGTATTCTTTTATGTACCAGAAGTTAGAAGTAGAAGAGCTGTAACAGAAACCACCAGCTCATCTACAGCCACAGCACACTGGATTTGCCCAATCTCTCCTGATCATGGAAGCTGAGCAGTGTTGGTCCTGGTTTTAGTACTTGGATGGGAGACCACAAGGAAATACCAGGAGCTGTGTGTATTTTTACAATACTAACACCGTTCTCTTGATGCATTCCATTTTGAAACATTGGGGCAGATCTATTAAGCCTGGTGAACTGATAAAGTGCAAGGTGATAAAGTACCAGCCAGTCAGCTCCTAACTGTCATTTTTCAAACCCAGCCTGTGACATGGCAATTAGGAGCTGATTGGCTGGTACTTTATCACCATGCAAATTATCATTTCACCAGGTTTAATAAATCGGCTGCTTACTCATTTATGTACGAGTAGTTAGAAGTAGAAGAACTCTAACAGAAACCACTAAGCTCATCTACAGCCACACCACACTGTATATGCCCAATATCACCTGATTTTAGGCCTGGTTTGTTCTTGGATGTGAGACCACCTGGGAATACCAGGTGCTGTAGGTAGTTTTATACTACCAACACCGTTCTCTTGATGCATTCCATTTTGAAACATTGGGGCAGATCTATTAAGCCTGGTGAACTGATAAAGTGCAAGGTGATAAAGTACCAGCCAGTCAGCTCCTAACTGTCATTTTTCAAACCCAGCCTGTGACATGGCAATTAGGAGCTGATTGGCTGGTACTTTATCACCATGCAAATTATCATTTCACCAGGTTTAATAAATCGGCGGCTTACTCATTTATGTACGAGTAGTTAGAAGTAGAAGAACTCTAACAGAAACCACTAAGCTCATCTACAGCCACACCACACTGTATATGCCTCTTCTTACATTCCGCTGCACTTATTGTGGGGTAGCCGCAATCCCTTCTGCTGTACGGTTCCACATTACATTGTTTCTTGTCACTTCCTGTTGATGCAGTAAGGAAACATCCAGGAATTACAGCAGCTTAGTTTTTTTTTTTTTTTTAACTGGGGCAATTTAGCTAGATCACAGGGCAATTTAGCTCCTTTGATCCTTTTTTAGGACCAGTTAATCAGACAGTTGAGCAAACTGAAAAACAGCTAACAGGAAATTTCCACTTAAATGGTATTTTCTAATCTTATCTGACCATGACTAAGAATAAAGGATACACAAGATAAACTCTTAGAGCCATGGACCTTATCCATGTTTAAGCTCCATCAAATCTGTAATCAATAGCACTACATGCTCCCACTTTACCACTGTACTATATACTCTACCTGTGTTTTTAAGGTAAAAACACAATTTAACCCCAGTGACACTTGAATTAAAGCAGCAGCCTCTGGAATAGCATTCCTTAGCATTAATCCCAGGAAATCTGCAATCTTCACGCTCTTTGATAGCCATGCTACATTGCTGTTTACTTGGATGGAGCAGAGAGCACAACATCAGGACATAGGAAATATTACAATGCATGATAAGAAAGGTGTGAGCTCTACAGCAAGGCCTCTAACCCTTTGCCAGTGCCAAATACATAGGGCTTAACTCAGATCTGATCACAGCAGCAAATTTATTAGCTAAAACCATGTACACTGCAGGGGGGGGGTGTATAATATGTGCAGAGAGAGTTAGATTTTGGTGCGGTGTGTTCAAACTGAAATCTAAATTGCAGTGTAAAAACAAAACAGCCAGTATTTACCCTGCACACAAACAATATAACCCACCTAAATCTCTCTGCAAATGTTATATCTGCCCCCCCCATCCCTGCAGTGCACATGGTTTTGCCCACTAGCTAACAAATTTGCTGCATCTGGGAATTACAGCAGCTTAATATTTCTTTTTACAGAAGGTTCAGCAAATTAAATTATTTAGTGAAATACTGTAATCATAACAGTTACAGGGATATTGTAGGTAGATTTATTGTCAGTGGATAAATGTAAAAATTAAACCCTTAGGCATAGTTCCAAAATGCTGTCATTGCAATCCAGATTTTAAGGATATCATGCTTGAGCACAGGTGACTTAATTAGAACTTCGGTCAATGTGAATTAACCATTGGACTCAACCATGGTTATCCTTAAAACCCAGGGGTCTATTTTCTTTCTAGTGTTCTTCGTTTGGGAGAAAAATGCAATGGTACAAGACAGCTTTTCCTTGCCAATATCTCTCTTTTGCAAAGAGCTACGCATTGGAAAATTCAGGGCTATGTCGTGTAGATGATGGCCTAACAGGAGGCTTTAAAATTTTCTTTCTAGTGACCTTCGTTTGGGAGAAAAATGCAAAGGTACAAGACAGCTTTTCCTTGCCAATATCTCTCTTTTGCAAAGAGCTGCGCATTGGAAAATTCAGGGCTATGTCGTGTAGATGATGGCCTAACAGGAGGCTTTAAAATTTTCTTTCTAGTGTCCTTCGTTTGGGAGAAAAATGCAATGGTACAAGACAGCTTTTCCTTGCCAATATCTCTCTTTTGCAAAGAGCTGCGCATTGGAAAATTCAGGGCTATTTCGTGTAGATGATGGCCTAACAGGAGGCTTTAAAATTTTCTTTCTAGTGTCCTTCGTTTGGGAGAAAAATGCAAAGGTACAAGACAGCTTTTCCTTGCCAATATTTCTCTTTTGCAAAGAGCTACGCATTGGAAAATTCAGGGCTATGTCGTGTAGATGATGGCCTAACAGGAGGCTTTAAAATTTTCTTTCTAGTGACCTTCGTTTGGGAGAAAAATGCAAAGGTACAAGACAGCTTTTCCTTGCCAATATCTCTCTTTTGCAAAGAGCTGCGCATTGGAAAATTTAGGGCTATGTCGTGTAGATGATGGCCTAAAAGGAGGCTTTAAAATTTTCTTTCTAGTGACCTTCGTTTGGGAGAAAAATGCAAAGGTACAAGACAGCTTTTCCTTGCCAATATCTCTCTTTTGCAAAGAGCTGCGCATTGGAAAATTCAGGGCTATGTCGTGTAGATGATGGCCTAACAGGAGGCTTTAAAATTTTCTTTCTAGTGACCTTCGTTTGGGAGAAAAATGCAAAGGTACAAGACAGCTTTTCCTTGCCAATATCTCTCTTTTGCAAAGAGCTGCGCATTGGAAAATTCAGGGCTATGTCGTGTAGATGATGGCCTAACAGGAGGCTTTAAAATTTTCTTTCTAGTGACCTTCGTTTGGGAGAAAAATGCAATGGTACAAGACAGCTTTTCCTTGCCAATATCTCTCTTTTGCAAAGAGCTGCGCATTGGAAAATTCAGGGCTATGTCGTGTAGATGATGGCCTAACAGGAGGCTTTAAAATTTTAATTCTAGTGTCCTTCGTTTGGGAGAAAAATGCAAAGGTACAAGACAGCTTTTCCTTGCCAATATCTCTCTTTTGCAAAGAGCTACGCATTGGAAAATTCAGGGCTATGTCGTGTAGATGATGGCCTAACAGGAGGCTTTAAAATTTTAATTCTAGTGTCCTTCGTTTGGGAGAAAAATGCAAAGGTACAAGACAGCTTTTCCTTGCCAATATCTCTCTTTTGCAAAGAGCTGCGCATTGGAAAATTCAGGGCTATGTCGTGTAGATGATGGCCTAACAGGAGGCTTTAAAATTTTCTTTCTAGTGACCTTCGTTTGGGAGAAAAATGCAAAGGTACAAGACAGCTTTTCCTTGCCAATATCTCTCTTTTGCAAAGAGCTGCGCATTGGAAAATTCAGGGCTATGTCGTGTAGATGATGGCCTAACAGGAGGCTTTAAAATTTTCTTTCTAGTGTCCTTCGTTTGGGAGAAAAATGCAATGGTACAAGACAGCTTTTCCTTGCCAATATCTCTCTTTTGCAAAGAGCTGCGCATTGGAAAATTCAGGGCAATTTCGTGTAGATGATGGCCTAACAGGAGGCTTTAAAATTTTCTTTCTAGTGTCCTTCGTTTGGGAGAAAAATGCAATGGTACAAGACAGCTTTTCCTTGCCAATATCTCTCTTTTGCAAAGAGCTACGCATTGGAAAATTCAGGGCTATGTCGTGTAGATGATGGCCTAACAGGAGGCTTTAAAATTTTCTTTCTAGTGACCTTCGTTTGGGAGAAAAATGCAAAGGTACAAGACAGCTTTTCCTTGCCAATATCTCTCTTTTGCAAAGAGCTGCGCATTGGAAAATTCAGGGCTATGTCGTGTAGATGATGGCCTAACAGGAGGCTTTAAAATTTTCTTTCTAGTTTCCTTCGTTTGGGAGAAAAATGCAATGGTACAAGACAGCTTTTCCTTGCCAATATCTCTCTTTTGCAAAGAGCTGCGCTTTGGAGAATTCAGGGCAATTTCGTGTAGATGATGGCCTAACAGGAGGCTTTAAAATTTTCTTTCTAGTGTCCTTCGTTTGGGAGAAAAATGCAAAGGTACAAGACAGCTTTTCCTTGCCAATATCTCTCTTTTGCAAAGAGCTGCGCATTGGAAAATTCAGGGCTATGTCGTGTAGATGATGGCCTAACAGGAGGCTTTAAAATTTTCTTTCTAGTGTCCTTCGTTTGGGAGAAAAATGCAATGGTACAAGACAGCTTTTCCTTGCCAATATCTCTCTTTTGCAAAGAGCTACGCATTGGAAAATTCAGGGCTATGTCGTGTAGATGATGGCCTACCTAACAGGAGGCTTTAAAATTTTAATTCTAGTGTCCTTCGTTTGGGAGAAAAATGCAAAGGTACAAGACAGCTTTTCCTTGCCAATATCTCTCTTTTGCAAAGAGCTGCGCATTGGAAAATTCAGGGCTATATCGTGTAGATGATGGCCTAACAGGAGGCTTTAAAATTTTTTTTCTAGTGTCCTTCGTTTGGGAGAAAAATGCAATGGTACAAGACAGCTTTTCCTTGCCAATATCTCTCTTTTGCAAAGAGCTGCGCATTGGAAAATTCAGGGCTATGTCGTGTAGATGATGGCCTAACAGGAGGCTTTAAAATTTTCTTTCTAGTGTCCTTCGTTTGGGAGAAAAAGGCAAAGGTACAAGACAGCTTTTCCTTGCCAATATCTCTCTTTTGCAAAGAGCTGCGCATTGGAAAATTCAGGGCTATGTCGTGTAGATGATGGCCTAACAGGAGGCTTTAAAATTTTCTTTCTAGTGACCTTCGTTTGGGAGAAAAATGCAAAGGTACAAGACAGCTTTTCCTTGCCAATATCTCTCTTTTGCAAAGAGCTACGCATTGGAAAATTCAGGGCTATGTCGTGTAGATGATGGCCTAACAGGAGGCTTTAAAATTTTAATTCTAGTGTCCTTCGTTTGGGAGAAAAATGCAAAGGAACAAGACAGCTTTGTTGTAACTACTCACAAAGTAGCACATGCACTGTAAAGGGTCAAATACTCCTGGCACCTGGTTGGTGGTGCTCCCAGAAAAAATAGTACAATAAACTGTATAAATGGAAAATCTTTACATAGGAGGTAAAGACAAAAGGAGACTTTAAGTCTGTCCTGGGGCACACTTGTCAAAAATGATTAATAAAATATAACTTTTAATATTCACAATTAAAAAAGATCATCTCACAAAGCGACATGGCGACATGTAAAAATTGTAATCATAAACTTTTTGATACAGTAATCCAATGCATTATTATAGTGAAATATGCAGTATGCGGTATTGAAATACCCAAAAATCTCTCAGAGGTGTATTACCTCGTTACAATACTTTGAGAGAATTGGCTTCTCTATACTCACACCTTAACCACCAAACAATTGCAAAAAATGACAAGTATCAATAGTGCCTTTTAATTAGTATCATAATTTCCATATCAAATATCTGTGTGAAGTCTGCCCGGCTGCTGGGATGAGAGAGCCAGGTACCTATATGGAAGTTACTGTAATATGAGAGATGTATTGGAGATATATTAATACTACACAATTAGCTGCCGCTGCTAATATTCCTGTGTGCCTGATGGATAAATTGCCCTGCACATACAGATGTCCATGTTGCTGCCCACGGTGCTGTTGGTGGCTAGAGGTGGGAGGAGAAGCCACCAGCATCCATGATTCTGCTGACCGGAAGTTGGACCCGGTCACATGCTCGTTGCCAGGGGTTATATGCTCGCTGCCAGGGGTTACATATGCTTGTTGCCATAGGGGTTACATGTTTAGTGCCAGGGGGTTACATGCTCAGTGCCAGGGGGTTACATGCTCATTCTGGGTAGCGCTGGGTAATGGTCTAGTAATACCTCTAGCATCTGTCTCCTAGAAGGCAGCTGCCATTTTAAAGGGCCGTCTTCCATGCTGTCTGCATTGAATCTGCAGCTTCCAGTAGTAGGTAGAGCCTAAGCGTCTATTGGACCGGTGCTGCCCCCCCCCCCCCAGGACTCAGCCATCCAGGCTGCAGCCTTATGGCTGCTCAGGCCCCGGGTCTCATGTTTCTTCACCCGCTTGTATGGCAGACAGAGCACTGAATGACTTATTATGGAGCACAGCCAGCCCCAGCACTGGACTGATTTGTGGCAGACAGGCGCAGCACCCACTTGTATGGCAGACAGAGCACCCAGTGACTTATTAAGGCAGCACAGCCCCAGCACTGGACTGATTTGTGGCAGACAGGTGCAGCACCCACGTGTATGGCACACAGAGCACCCAGTGACTTATTATGGCAACACAGCCTCAGCGCTGGACCGATTTGTGGCAGACAGACGCAGCACCCACTTGTATGGCAGACACTGTCGATCTTCAGACCGGATCCCAGTGAAATATATGTGGTATTGAAATACCAAAAATTCTCTCTACTCACACCTTAACCACCAAACAATTGCAAAAAATGACAAGTATCAATAGTGCCTTTTAGTTAGTATCATAATTTCTATATCGAATCTCTGTGTGGAGTTTGTATGAACTCTTCATCAGCACATTATCAATCACAAGGAAAAAGATTTTTTTAAACATAGAGGCAACATTGAGCCAGGTACATGTTGGAAGTTAGTATGAGAGATGTATTGGAAAAATATTAATACTTCACAATTAGCTGCTGCAGCTGATATTCCCATGTGCATGATCGATAAATTGCCCTGCACACACGGCTCATGGGGGTCATTCTGACCCGATCGCTGCTGCTGACCAGCCGCTGCGGGTCGTGTAGTAATGAGTAGCTCCCGGCCAGCACGCTAAAGCTGCGCTGGCCGGGAGCTACTCCTGAAGTACAAAAGCATCGCCGCTGTGCAATACTTTTGCACTTCTGCAGGGGGGGGGGGCGTAACTGACCTGCGGGGTGGACTAGCCCTGTGCTGGGCATCCCCCGCATGTCTCTGTTCCTGATCGTAGCCCTGCAAAATTTTGCAGGGTTACGATCAACTCGGAATGACACCCCATAGCTGCAATTTTGTTAGCAGATGGGCAAAACCATGGGGGTCATGCAGGCCTGATTGCACGCTAGGTTGTTTTGCTGAGCTGCGATCAGGACATAACTGCGCATGTGTGTGCCCCGCAATACGCAGGCGCGTCGCACAGGTACAAAGTGGATCGTTGCTGAGCAATGGATTTAATGAAGAATCCATTCACACAGACAATCGCAAGGAGATTGACTGGAAGAAAACATTTGTGGATGTCAACTGACCATTTTCTAGGAGTGTTTGGAAAAACGCAGGTGTGTCAATGCGTTTGCAGGGTGGGTGTCTGATGTAAATTCGGGGCAAACACTTTAGCCTGTTCGTGTCCGGAATTGATGTCAGACACCTGCCCAGCAAACGCTTGGACACGCCTGCGTTTTTCCAAACACTCCCAGAAAGCGTTCAGTTGCCACCCACAAATGCCCTCTTCCTGTCAATCTCCTTGCGATCTGCTGTGCGAATCGATTCTTCATTAAATCCATTGCTCAGCAATGATCCGCTTTGTACCCGTACGACGCACATGCGCATTGAGGTACATACGCATGTGCAGTTTCGACCTGATCGCACCGCTGCAAAACAACCTAGCGTGCGATCATTTCGGAATGACCCCCATGGTTTTGCCCATTTGCAAATAAAATGCTGCTAGAATCAGGTCTGAACTACTCCCTCTAGAATCTCTTTATCAGACTTTCTGCTTGCTCAGTTTCTGAAAATGCCACCTGCTGTCTGAAAAGTGGTACTGCACTATATTTCAGAGGAGATACACATGGCTTGCCGTGTATATCTTAAGAGGAAAGCTTATCTCGGGCCATGAACGGCAGGCCATGATACTTTTTTCAGAAAGGTAATAGTGGACACATCTGTAATCAGAGTTAGATTTGATTCAGTGATTTTATAAAAACATCTAGGAAGCACAATTTAGCAGTGGGTTGCAGAGAAAAAGAAATATGCTGGCAAAAAAATCGAATTGTGTGATTTAACAGCTCTTAATTTTCTTGCTTTATTTTTATGCTAACAAATTTGTTCTCTGAAAAGTGTCCACAAAGCCAAGTCTCTGATTAACACCTTTGTAGGGATGGTTTTTCACCTATTACTAAATTAAACTTGCTTCATTGGAAAGGCAGCAAGATGCATCCTCATTTCAATGTCTACTGAAATAATACAGGTTGACACCAGGAAACATTAACGCCACTGCATCCTTGCTGCTTTCTCATGTGGAAGTCTGTTTAATGTGAAAACAAGGTGATATCTAATTAGCACACAGGTAAGGAATTACGAAAATCTTTATTTAAGGGTGAAGATGTTTCTCACAAAATTGTTGCCCCAATGCATCATTGAAATTCAAGCTGGAAAGATGATTTTAATATATCACTTGTACATTTTGTATTGCTCTTCTGGTGACAATGTAGTTTTTTTTGTCAATTACCATTTTAATAACAGGGTAAAGAAAATTAAGTGGATTTTTGAAAGAAAACTATACTGTCAATATACTATTAAAACAAATTAAAATGGTAAAAGTTATTGTACTTTAAGTAAAAATAAAAGAGCAAAAATATCAATCCCAGTTTTGATTACTTAAATTAACAAAAAAAATGCATATAGCAAAGGATAGTTTCAATCTGCCTACCTCTGGGTTATGGGTCCAGCATGCTTCCATTGCAGTACTCTGCTGCACATGTAAGTGCAAGAGATCCTGAAGCACTCACTCATCATGGGAAAGTACCAATGTGTTTATTCGTTGGTTGATGGAAGAAACATCTTACAAAAACTCTCCAGATTATTGATTTTTTAATGTTTTTCTAGGAAACGTTCTAGATGTATGCTTATTAGCCTTTGTCAGTATACACTTTTTGCAAAGTGTCTCTGTGGCGCAATCGGTTAGTGTGTTCGGCTATTAACCAAAAGGTTGGTGGTTCAATCCCACCCAGGGACGTAATTAAACTTGTGATCAGATTTTGGTGATATTTAAGTAGACAAGTCAAAATTTCAAACCCCCTCTTATGGTGTAGGGTACATGGCCTTCTCTGATGTAATCAGAGTTAGATTTGATTCAGTGATTTTATAAAAAACAGCTAGGAAGCACAATTTAGCAGTGGGTTGCAGAGAAAAAAAATATGCTGGCAGAAAAATCCAATCGAGTGATTAAACAGGTCTTCATTTTCTGGCTTTATTTTTATGCTAACAAATTTGTTCTCTGAAAAGTGTCCACAAAGCCAAGTCTCTGATTAACACCTTTGTAAGGATGGTTTTTCACCTATTACTAAATTAAACTTGCTTCATTGGAAAGGCAGCAAGATGCATCCTCATTTCAATGTCTACTGAAATAATACAAGTTGACACCAGGAAACATTAACGCCACTGCTTCCTTGCTGCTTTCTCATGTGGAAGTCTGTTTAATGTGAAAACAAGGTGATATCTAATTAGCACACAGGTAAGGAATTAAGAAAATCTTTATTTAAGGGTGAAGATGTTTCTCACAAATTTGTTGACCCAATGCATCATTGAAATTCAAGCTGGAAAGATGATTTTAATATATCACTTGTACATTTTGTATTGCTCTTCTGGTGACAATGTAGTTTGTTTTTGTCAATTACCATTTTAATAATAGGGTAAAGAAAATGAAGTGGATTTTTGAAAGAAAACAATACTGTCAATATACTATTAAAACAAATTAAAATGGTAAAAGTTATTGTACTTTAAGTAAAAATAAAAGAGACAAAATATCAATCCCAGTTTTGGATTACTTTAATTAACAAAAAAAAATGCATATAGCAGAGGATAGTTTCAATCTGCCTACCTCTGGGTTATGGGCCCAGCATGCTTCCATTGCTGTACTCTGCTGCACATGTAAGTGCAAGAGATCCTGAAGCACTCACTCATCATGGGAAAGTACCAATGTGTTTCTTCGTTGGTTGATGGAAGAAACATCTTACAAAAACTCTCCAGATTATTGACTTTTTAAAGTTTTTCTAGGAAACGTTTTAGATGAATGCTTATTAGCCTTTGTCAGTATGGACTTTTGCAAAGTGTCTCTGTGGCGCAATCAGTTAGTATGTACGGCTATTAACCAAAAGGTTGGTGGTTCAATCCCACCCAGGGACCTAATTGACCTTGTTATCAGATTTTGGTGATCTTTAAGTAGACAAGTCAAAATTTCAAACCCCCTGTTATGGTGTAGGGTACCTGGCCTTCTCTGATGTAATCAGAGTTAGATTTGATTCAGTGATTTTATAAAAACAGCTAGGAAGCACAATTTATTTTGTATTCTGTGTTGGTGCATTTGCAGAGGTTTAGGCTCCCACACTCCTCTCCGGAACTCGCCGGTGCCGGGTAGAAGAGTGGACAAGTGGGTATTTTGGTTGTCCTTTTCCCTGGCGGTTTTCCGCACATACTCTAGTTTAAAGTTATTTTGAGCCCCTGGCTTTGTTGTTTAGTAGAGGGCCCCTTGTTATCACCCTGTCTCGGATTTCTCTTTGTCTCCCATTAAGACCTGAGGGGGCATCAGAGTTGGGCAGACGTAATCCGCCCTTCAAACGCGGCTGCCATGGGCCCAAGCAACCATAGTCTCGCAAGAGATTTCTGACAGCACGGGCGAGACAACGGAGATAGGGCGCCAGGGGCTATTCCCGTTCCCACTCCCTTTCCAAGCATTACGTTCCAGTACTCAGGTCCTTGCTATAAGATATCCCCAGACCAGAGTATTGGAATCATAACAGGAGAGCAGCCCTGATATATAACAGAGGTGGAAGTTCTATAGGCAGCAGAGACGGAGACCAGCCAGCCAGTCTCCCAGTGCCCTGATCACTACACGCCGCCAGCACAGCATTACAGGAGGGTCCTATAGTGCTGCCCTGAGCTAACAGGTGTGTGTACCAATGTGCTGCGCCCTGGTGTCTCTGAGAGGGGTGAGGTCACCGTGCCGCTTTAGTATATGGCTTTTCCTTAGTACTGTAAGTTACAGCCCTGCACTAGTAGTGGCAACTCTGCCCTATGTGAACCTGTGAGGTTATTTTCCTATTTACAGAATAACCGGGGAGAAGGCGGCCATATTGCGGCTCTCAAGAGAAGGCACTCTAGTACACCCCCTGCTGGCGGCCACTGCGCAGGTGCAACAAATTGAAATGCCCGATCTCTATAATGGGGCATATTTCTCTTAATTAAAAAAAACCTGTAACTTTCTGAAAAACCACAACCCCAAAAGGCACTTCACAGGGACATGCTCTATCTAATAAAACAAACCCCAAGTCATATATATATATATATATATATAATAAGATTTTACTCACCGGTAAATCTATTTCTCGTAGTCCGTAGTGGATGCTGGGACTCCGTAAGGACCATGGGGAATAGCGGCTCCGCAGGAGACTTGGCACAACTAAAGAGAGCTTTAGGACTACCTGGTGTGCACTGGCTCCTCCCCCTATGACCCTCCTCCAGACCTCAGTTAGGATACTGTGCCCGGAAGAGCTGACACTAAGGAAGGATTTTGAATCCCGGGTAAGACTCATACCAGCCACACCAATCACACCGTACAACTCGTGATATTATACCCAGTTAACAGTATGACAACAACGGAGCCTCTGCACAGATGGCTCTCAACAATAACCCTTTTGTTAACAATAACTATGTACAAGTACTTGGGATGGGCGCCCAGCATCCACTACGGACTACGAGAAATAGATTTACCGGTGAGTAAAATCTTATTTTCTCGGACGTCCTAAGTGGATGCTGGGACTCCGTAAGGACCATGGGGATTATATCAAAGCTCCCAAACGGGAGGGAGAGTGCGGATGACTCTGCAGCACCGAATGAGCGAACTCCAGGTCCTCCTCAGCCAGGGTGTCAAACTTGTAAAATCTTGCAAATGTGTTTGACCCCGACCAAGTAGCAGCTCGGCAAAGTTGTAAAGCAGAGACCCCTCGGGCAGCCGCCCAAGAAGAGCCCACCTTCCTCATGGAATGGGCTTTTACTGATCTAGAATGCGGCAGTCCCGCCGCAGAATGACAGTCCTTTACCACAAATCTGAGGTACTCCTGGTGAGGAGAGTAAATGGGGACATGCAGGTAAGCATCCTTGATGTCCAGTGATACCATGTAATCCCCTTCCTCCAGGCTTGAGATAACCGCCCTGAGCGATTCCATCTTGAACTTGAACCGTTTTATATACGTGTTCAAAGATTTAAAATTTAAAATGGGTCTCACCGAACCGTCCGGTTTCGGTACCACAAACATTGTGGAATAGTAACCCCTTCCTTGTTGAAGGAGGGGTACCTTGACTATCACCTGCTGCAAATACAGCTTGTGAATTTGCCTCTATCACAGCCTCCCTGTCCAAGGGAGATGTTGGCAAGGCAGATTTTAGGAAACGGCGAGGGGGAGACGTCTCGAATTCCAGCTTGAATCCCTGAGACACTACTTGTAGAATCCAGGGATCCACCTGTGAGCAAGCCCACTGATTGCTGAAGCACTTGAGACGGGCCCCCACCGCACCTGGCTCCACCAGTGGAGCCCCAGCGTCATGCTGTGGACTTAGCGGAAGCGGGGGAGGACTTTTGTTCCTGGGAACTGGCTGTATATATATATATATATATATATATATATGCATGCACACACACTCATGTATATACATGTATACACAAATACACGTATGTACATGTTTATGTATGTATAATACACTGATAGAGTACATTATATTTATGAATTAATTGCTTCCCGATTCTGCAGCAGCATCATCAGCACCATCAGTGTTACTCACAGTCACTTCACACGGACTGCTGCACAACACATCACTTAATTTCCGGGCCGCCCGCCACCTGGTGAAGAGACATGGGAGATGAAGGACCAGCAGTGCCACGTTGAGCGGAAGTATTGTGAATTAGTTACCCACACACTCCTTGTGACACCTGCTCCCCGTCTGCCCTCCCACCCGCCGCCTGCCATCCGGAACCCGCACTGACAAGTAAGTCTCAGCAGAATGTGTCTGCCGGTGGCTCCCAGTCCCCCCTAGAGGAACACTGCTAGTGGTGTGGCAGCCGCGGCACACTAGGACTGAGAGACCGCAGCGGGAGGAAAGCACGGGTGGGCGGGAGGAGAGCATAGGCGGACATCACCACGTCACATTGCAAGGTGACACCAGTCCCCCCAGTGAGGCCGCCGACGAATGCACTCAGCATAGTATTAGCAGCAGGCAGAGGGGGGGCGGGCGCAGCGGTGGTGGGAGGTACGGAAATGAGCTACAGGCTAGGCTCCACCGATCACACACTCAGCGATCACTGTGCCACAGCAAGCGTGGCGTGCAGCGGTGATGGACATTAGGGAGTGCCTGTGCGCACCAGGCACCCCCTGTACGCACGCCTATGCGCTACCACCCCCCATATGCCACACTACATCACTATGCTATAGCCCTCCCATATGCTGCACTTCATAGTTACACTATACCCCCCATACAACATACTACATCACCACACTACACTACTCACAATAAAATTAAAACATCCCAGTTCCTCATTCTTAATGAGCTCACGTGAGTTCTCTCCCCAACGGAGCTCCAGACCAAGTAACAATGAAGACACCAGCAGCGTGTAGGGGGCAGGCCTGGTCCACTTGTCAGGAGAGAGCAGTCACTGGAGGGTAAGAAGGGGGTGGGGCCTAGTCCTACAGACGGGAGAGAGCACAGACAGGAGAGAGCAAGGTACAGGGGTAGAAGGGGACGGCTGATGTGAAGAAGGGGGCGGGGCCTATTCTTGCATCCTTTCAAAATTCGACTTTTTAAAATTCGACATTTGACAAATTCGTCTTTTCTGCAATGGTACAAATGCGGCAATTCAACAAAAGTATATTCAATTGAAGTTTGTAAATTCGACAACAGTGCTTTTAAACAGTAAATTCGTCATTTTCAATCCGCCACACTTTGCAGGCGGAATCTAATAAAAAATAATATTTTTTTGGGGTAATAGCATATCTATTTATATTAGAAGGGATTAGGTACTTGGTTTGTCTTTTTTGGAGGCACAAGTATTATTTATATATTTTTTAAAAGATTATTATTATTATTATTTTTTTTTAAATGGAATGTGAAAAACCCGGAAAAGAAAAATTGCGTGGGGTCCCCCCTCCAAAGCATAACCAGCCTCGGGCTCTTCGAGCCGGTCCTGGTTCTAAAAATCCGGGGGAAAAACGGACAGGGGATCCCCCGTATTTTTAAAACCAGCTCCGGGCTCTGCGCCTGGTGCTGGTGCAAAAAATACGGGGGACAAAAAGAGTAGGGTCCCCCATTATTTTTACACCAGCATCGGGCTCCACTAGCTGGACAGATAATGCCACAGCCGGGGGTCACTTTTATACAGTGCCCTGCGGCCGTGGCATTAAATATCCAACTAGTCACCCCTGGCCGGGGTACCCTGGGGGAGTGGGGACCCCTTCAATCAAGGGGTCCCCCCCCCAGCCACCCAAGGGCCAGGGGTGAAGCCCGAGGCTGTCCCCCCCATCCAAGGGCTGCGGATGGGAGGCTGATAGCCTTGAGAAAATTGAAAGAATATTGTTTTTTCCAGTAGTACTACAAGTCCCAGCAAGCCTCCCCCGCAATCTGGTACTTTGAGAACCACAAGTACCAGCATGCGGGAGAAAAACGGGCCCGCTGGTACCTGTAGTTCTACTGGGAAAAAAATACCCAAATAAAAACAGGACACAGACACCGTGAAAGTATAACTTTATTTCACACCTGCCGACACACACATACTTACCTATGTTGACACGAAGCAGTCGGTCCTCTTCTCCAAGTAGAATCCACGGGTACCTGAAAATAAAAGATAATTATACTCACCTGATCCAGGTTCCAGATTAAATCCACGTACTTGGCAAAACAACAAACCGAACACCCGGACCAGACGGACTGAAAGGGGTCCCATGTTTACACATGGGACCCCTTTCCACGAATGCAGACATCCGAATCTCGCGGGAATCCGACAGCGGGATGATGACGTTCGGGCGCGCTCGGGTTAGCCGAGCAAGGCGGGAAGGTTCGAACCTGCCTCGGACCCAT
Source organism: Pseudophryne corroboree (assembly GCF_028390025.1). Taxonomy (NCBI): domain Eukaryota; kingdom Metazoa; phylum Chordata; class Amphibia; order Anura; family Myobatrachidae; genus Pseudophryne; species Pseudophryne corroboree. The sequence continues at coordinate 271,238 of NW_026970378.1, forward strand.
GTAAAATGGGTGAAGTTCGGGGGGTCCGGATTCCGACGAACCGAACCCACTCATCACTAGTATGTACGTGTGTGTCAGGTGCCGTGCGCGTACGTACGTGTGTGTCAGGTGTCGTGCGTGTACGTGTGTGTGTGTGTCAGGTGGCGCGTACCTACATGTGTGTATGTCAGGTGCTGTGCATGTGTGTACGTACACGCGTGTATGTGTCAGGTGCCGCGCGTGTACGTGTGTGTGTGTGTGTGTGTGTGTGTGTGCCAGGAGCCACGCGTGTACATGCGTGAGGGTGTCAGGAGCCGCGCATATACGTACATACGTGTAGGTTTCAGGTGCCGCGCGTATACATACGTGTGTGTGTCAGGAGCCGAGCGTGTACATACATGTGTGTGTGTCAGGAGCAACGCGCGTGTGTGTCAGGAGCCACACGTGTGCATAAGTGTGTGTGTCAGGTGCCACACATGTACGTACGTACGTACGTACGTGTGTGTGTGTGTGTCAGGTGCCGCGCGTGTACGCGTGTGTGTCAAGTGCCGTGTGTGTACGTACGTATGTGTGTGCCTGGAGCCGCGCGTGTACATACATGTGTGTGTGTGTGTCTCAGGTGCTGTACGTGTATGTGTGTGTCTCAGGTGCTGCACGTGTATATGTGTGTATTTCAGGTGCTGCATTTGTATGCGTCAGCTGCCACGTGGGTGTCAGGTGTTGAGCGTGTATGTGTTTGTGTCAGCTGTCGCATCTGTATGTGTGTGACTGTCAGGTGCTGCGCGTGTATGTGTGTGTCAGGTGCTGTTCATGTATGTGGGAGTGGCAGGTGCTGCATGTGTATATATGTGTGAGTGGCAGGTGCTGCGTGTGTATACGAGTGTGTGTGAGGTGCTGCGAGTGTATGTGTGTGTTAGGTGCTCTGAGTGTATATGATTGTGTGTCAGGTGCTGTGCGTGTGTGCGTTAAATGCCACATGTATATATGTGTGTCAGGTGCTGCGTGTGTGTGTGTGTGTGTGTGTCAGGTGCTGCATGTCTGTATGTGTGTGTGTGTCAGGCGCTGCATGTCTGTGTGTGTGTGTGTGTGTGTGTGTGTGTCAGGTGCTGCATGTCTGTATATGTGTGTGGGTGTGTCAGGTGATGCATGTCTGTGTGTGTGGGTGTGTCAGGTGATGCATGTGTGTGTGTGTGGGTGTGTCAGGTGCTGCATGTCTGTGTGTGTGTGTGTGTGTGTCTGTCAGGTGCTGCATGTGTGTGTCAGGTGCTGCATGTCTGCGTGTGTGTGTGTCAGGCGCTGTATGTCTGCGTGTGTGTGTCAGGCGCTGCATATCTGTGTCAGGTGCTGTGTGTGTGTGTGTGTGTGTGTGTGTGCGTGTCTGTCAGGTGCTGCGTGTCTGCGTGTGTGTCAGGTGCTGCGTGTCTGCGTGTGTGTCAGGCGCTGCGTGTCTGCGTGTGTGTCAGGCGCTGCGTGTGTGTCAGGCGCTGCGTGTGTGTCAGGCGCTGCGTGTCTGCGTGTGTGTCAGGCGCTGCGTGTCTGCGTGTGTGTCAGGCGCTGCGTGTGTGTCAGGCGCTGCGTGTGTGTCAGGCGCTGCATGTCTGCGTGTGTGTCAGGCGCTGCGTGTCTGCGTGTGTGTCAGGCGCTGCGTGTGTGTCAGGCTCTGCGTGTGTGTCAGGCGCTGCGTGTGTGTCAGGCGCTGCGTGTGTGTCAGGCGCTGCGTGTCTGCGTGTGTGTCAGGCGCTGCGTGTCTGTGTGTCAGGTGCTGCGTGTGTGTGTCAGGTGCTGCGTGTGTGTGTGTGTGTGTCAGATGCTGCGTGTCTGCGTGTGTGTCAGGTGCTGCGTGTGAGCATGTCAGGTGCTGCGTGTGTCAGGAGCATGTGAGTGTCAGGTGCGTGTGTGTGTCAGGCGCTGCGTGTGTCAGGCGCTGCGTGTGTCAGGCGCTGCCTGTGCGTGTGTGTCAGGCGCTGCCTGTGCGTCAGGCGCTGCGTGTCTGTGTGTGTCAGGCGCTGCGTGTCTGTGTGTGTCAGGCACTGCGTGTCTGTGTGTCAGGCGCTGCGTGTGTGTCAGGCGCTGCCTGTGCGTGTGTGCCAGGCGCTGCCTGTGCATGTGTGCCAGGCGCTGCCTGTGCGTGTGTGCCAGGCGCTGCCTGTGCGTGTGTGCCAGGCGCCGCGTGTGCGTCAGGCGCCGCGTGTGCGTCAGGCGCCGCGTGTGCGTCAGGCGCCGCGTGTCTATGTGCGTCAGGCGCCGCGTGTGAGTGTGTGCGTGTGTGTCAGGTCCGTGTGAGTGTCAGGTGCTGCGTCTGTGTGTGCGTGTGTCAGGTGCTGCGTGTGTGTCAGGTGCTGCGTGTGAGTGTGTGCGCATGTGTCAGGTCCGTGTGAGTGTCAGGTGCTGTGTGTGTGTGTGTGTCAGGTGCTGTGTGTGTGCGTGTGTGTGTGTGTGTGTGTCAGGTGCTGTGTGTGTGCGTGTGTGTCAGGCGCTGCATATGCGTATGCGTGTCAGGCGTTGCATGTCTGTGTGTGTCAGGCGCTGCGTGTCTGGGGGGGGTGGCCGGACACACAGCAGAGAGGGGGGGGGGTGGCTGGACACACAGCAGAGAGAGGAGGGTGACCGGACACACGGCAGGGAGGGGAGGGGGTAGGGGGTGGCCGAACACAGCGGGAAGAGGGGGGAGTTGCCGAACACACAGCAGGGGAGGGGAGGGGATGGTGGCCAGACAAACAGCAGGGGAGGGGAGGGGGGGGGAGGGTAGGCCGGACACACAGCAGGTGAGGGGGGGGTGGCTGGACACACAGCAGGGAGGGGGGGTAGGCAGGACACACAGCAGGGGAGGGGAGGGTGGCCGGACAAACAGCAGGGAGGGGGGGGTTTGGCCGGACACACAGCAGGGGAGGGGGGGTGGCTGGACACACAGCAGGTGAGGGGGGGGGGGGGCTGGACACACAGCAGGGGAGGGGAGGGTGGCCGGACACACAGCAGGGGAGGGGAGGGTGGCCGGACACACAGCAGGGGAAGGGAGGGTGGCCGGACACACAGCAGGTGAGGGGGGGGCTGGACACGCAGCAGGTGAGGGGGGGGGGCTGGACACGCAGCAGGGGAGGGGGGGGGTAGGCCGGACACACAGCAGGGGAGGGGAGGGTGGCCGGACACACAGCAGGGGAGGGGAGGGTGGCCGGACACACAGCAGGGGAGGGGAGGGTGGCCGGACAAACAGCAGGGAGGGGGGGGGGGGTAGGCCGGACACACAGCAGGGGAGGGGGGGGGCTGGACACACAGCAGGTGAGGGGGGGGGCTGGACACACAGCAGGGGAGGGGGGGGTAGGCCGGACACACAGCAGGGAGGGGGGGGGGTAGGCCGCCGGACACACAGCAGGGGAGGGGAGGGTGGCCGGACAAACAGCAGGGGAGGGGGGGTAGGCCGGACACACAGCAGGTGAGGGGGGGGTGGCCGGACACACAGCAGGGAGGGGGGGGGGCTGGACACACAGCAGGGGGGGGGTAGGCCGGACACACAGCAGGTGAGGGGGGGGGGGTGGCTGGACACACAGCAGGGAGGGGGGGGGTAGGCCGGACACACAGCAGGTGAGGGGGGGGGCTGGACACACAGCAGGTGAGGGGGGGGGGCTGGACACACAGCAGGTGAGGGGGGGGGTAGGCCGGACACACAGCAGGTGAGGGGGGGGGTGGCTGGACACACAGCAGGGAGGGAAGGGGGTAGGGGGGTGGCCTTATTATAATAACCGTGTGGGGGAGGAGTCTGCGGCGGTGGGTGAATGAGATGTGGGGGCAGGCTGCTAAGGGTGCAGGGGAGGAGGGGAAGGGAGCCGGATGGATCTGAATGTGAGCCGCACGTAAGGGACCATACTGATCCTCCCCACCTCAGCCCGCTGGTGCTGCTGCTGCTGCCTGACTTCTTCCGTGCAGCACAGCTGTCTTCTCCGGCTGCCGCTCCCGCACCCGCTTCAGGTGTGGGGGTACCACACCGCTCAGTAGGCAAGCGCTGTCAGTCAGGAGTCAGCGCTGCACCGGATGTCTCTTCTGGATGTCCTCTGACTTTCTCCTGCGGCGCAACTCCAGCTATTCCTCCCGCTGCGGCTCCCACTTCGGGTAAGGGGACCATATTGCTCAGTAGTGAGCACTTTCGGTAAGCCTGCGGCTGCTATGCCGCTACCCCTCTCCTCCACAGTCCTAATGGGTCGCTGCAGTCTGTAAGGGACCGCAGGTGCACACACCCAGGAACCGCTGGCTCTCCTCCCGCCGCCAGCAGCTACTTTTATAACCTCAGCCTGCACGAGACCCCTTCCCTCACTCACTCTCGCTCTCCTGGCGGGCCACTGCGCAGCCGCAACAAATTGAAAAGCCCTATCTCTATAATGGGGCATATTTCTCTTAATTAAAAAAAACCCTATAACTTTCTGAAAAACCACAACCCCAAAAGGCACTACACTGGGGCATACTCTATCTAGTAAAACAAACCCCAAGTCTTAATTCGTCCTCTATCCGGAGTTATGCCTTCCCAAAAAATATCTAATTCACTCTATAGGAAAACGGTGTCAAAAAGCCACAAAGGAAGTCACAGAAAAAAACTGACAGTTGGAACTTTAGGTTACTCCCAATTCCTCATTTTTTATTATTTTGCCCTGAAATTTGGCATGCAGCACCGGGTGACGATTCTACACGCCCATGCCAAATTTCAGCTCAGTACGTCCAATCAGTTTTGAGGTGTAGCCCCTCAAACACCATGCCCCCATCTCAGAAGTTCCCTATGGGAGAATTCCGTTTGTTCGATTCAGCCTTAATATAAGGGCACGGCCGTGCCCTTATAATATTTATCTATCTATCTATCTATCTATCTATCTATCTATCTATCTATCTATCGTATGTGTGTGTATATATACATCTATACATACATGCGCTAACACCTGGACATACACTGATGTACCCACACCTAATATCCATACATACACGCCCTGACACCTGGACATACACCAACATTCCCACACCTGCATCTATACATACACATGCTGACACCTGGACATACACCAACATACAAGCACCTGCATCTATATATACACGCGCTGACAAATGGACATACACCGACGTACCCACACTTGCATCTATACATACATGCACTGACATCTGGACATACAAGCACCTGCATCTATACATACACGCGCTGACACCTGAACCTACACTGACCTTCCCACACCTGCATCTATACATACACATTCTGACACCTGGACATACACAGACGTACCCACACCTGCATCTATACATACACGCGTTGACACCTGGACGTACACTGACGTACACACACCTACATCTATATATGCATGGATGCAAATGTGGGTACGTCTGTATACGTCCAGGTGTTAGCATGTGTATGTATAGATGTTAGGTGTGGGTACATCAGTGTATGTCCAGGTGTCAGCACATGTATGTATAGATTCACATGTGGGTAAGCCGGTGTACGTCCACGTGTCAGCATGTGTAGGTATAGATGCAGGTGTGGGTACGTTGGTGTACGTTTAGGGGTCAGCGTGTTAATGTATAGATGTTGGTGTGTGTATGTCAGTGTACGTACAGATATAGGTGTGTGTATGTATGTATGTATGTATATGTATAGAGGAAGGTGTGATACATACATATAACACATACATGATAGATACATACATATATCACACACACGATAGATAGATAGATAGATAGATAAAACACATACATACAAGATAGATACATACATACATACATACATGATAGATACATATATATATACACACACATACGATAGATAGATAGATATATATATATATATATGTATGTATCTGTCTATCACAAACATATATGATTCATACATATATCACACACACATACATGATACATACATGAGAAAGACCTGGGATGGTGATGAGGCCAGGGCCCCCTGCTGATGTTGCGTTGAGGAAGGCAGTGTTCCAGGGCGGATGCCAGTCGGGGAGAGCGCCGCGAAGCCCTGGAAAAATACTGCTGAGGAGCTACATCTGGAAGAGCCCCTGGGAAGGAGAGTGCCACATGCCCCATCCTGCGCGGCAGACTCTGCAGGCCTGCACATGGGAAGGGAGGTCTCTGGCCACACGTACTCACCCTTCTGCTGAAGCCCCGCTGCTGTCCCCATCAGCGCTCTCCAGCGGGGAGCGGGGCCAGGATGAACCTCAACCTGTGAGAACTATCTTCATGATCAAGAGATCTCATATGCAAGATAAGTATGTGTTGGGATAGGGCTGGGGAGGGTGGCTGCTCGGGCACACCCCCGTCAAGTTAAGGAGATTAAACTGAGGAAGCACAAGGGAACTCTCGTCTGGGGACAACAACTGCAGGGAGACCACATCTTTTCAGATGAACATGGGAGGGCGGAAGGCTGCCTAATACTGAAGCACCCTCAGACATTAAACCATATGCAACAACTATTGCAAGCATTCCTGGGGGAAGGTCTGCAGCAGACGGATTTGCATACGGTGATGTCATCCAAGCAGTGGGCCAAAGTTGGCTGGAACCCTCATCTGTATATGAAAAGAGAAAAGGGGCATGCAGGGCATGGCGGCCTTTTGCGGCGCTTGGATAACCCCAAGTTTGCATTAAACACCCCCACCCTCCTTCGGTGTGGGGCTCATGTTGGCCATGCCCAAGCCCCTGAAGCATTCAAGCTGATTTCTTGCAGCAGCTGGGCACTGTAACAGCTTCAGAGCTGCTCTACAAGACAAGTAAAAGGGTGTGGGCCCTGCAGCACCACCTGTAGTTTGCATACACACATATATAGGACAGCATCTCTTATATGCCCCAGGGTCAATAAAATAGTATCCTTGTCTAGGCTATCCATCCCCTCAGATAAGGTATTTGTCCATGCCGCTACAGCACTACACACCCAGGCCGACGCAATTGCCGGTCTGAGTAAGGTACCTGAATGTGTATAAATGGACTTCAGGGTAATCTCCTGTTTGCGGTCAGCACACTCTTTGAGGGTAGCCGTATCCTGGGACGGGAGGGCTACCTTCTTGGATAAGCGTGTTAATGCTTTGTCCACCCTAGGGGAGGATTCCCATCGTAACCTATCCGTTGATGGGAAAGGATACGCCATAAGAATCCTTTTGGAAATCTGCAGTCTTTTATCTGGAGATTCCCAAGCTTTTTCACATAACTCGTTCAGCTCGTGTGAGGGGGGAAAGGTTACCTCAGGCTTCTTTCCCTTGTACATATGTACCCTCTTGTCAGCGTCAGGGGGTTCCTCTGTGATGTGCAAAACATCTTTTATTGCCATAATCATAAATCGAATGGATTTTGCCAATTTTGGCTGTAACTTTGCATCATCGTAATCGACACTGGAGTCAGAATCCGTGTCGGTATCTGTGTCAACAATCTGGGATAGTGGGCGCTTATGAGACCCTGACAGTCCCTGCAACATAGGATCAGGCATGGGTTGAAACCCTGACTGTCCCAAAGCTTCTGCCTTGTCTAATCTTTTGTGCAATGAGTTTACACTAGCATTTAAAACATTCCACATATCCATCCAATCAGCTGTCGGCGGAGACACCACATTCATTTGCTCCCGCTCCTCTCTAATATAGCCTTCTTCCTCAGACATGTCGACACACGTGTACCGACACACTTCACACACAGGGAATGCTTTTTCTGAAGACAATTTCCCCACAAGGCCCTTTGGAGAGACAGAGAGTGAGTATGCCAGCACACCCCCCAGCGCTATATAACCCAGGAATAAAACAGTAACTTAATGTTTGCCCAGTAGTGCTGCTGTATGTAATTTGCGAATTATGTGCCCCCCCCCCTCTTTTCAACCCTCTTGTCTAACGTGGTATAAGCAGGGTAGAGTCCGGGGAGCTTCCTCTCAGCGGTGCTGTGGAGAAAAAATGGCGCTGGTGAGTGCTGAGGGAGAAGCCCCGCCCCCTCGGAGGCGGGCTTCTGTCCCGCTTAAACTGTAAAATTGGTGGAGGCTTATACATATATAAAGTGCCCAGCTGTATATATGTTATATTTTTGCGAAAGAGGTTTATATTGCTGCCCAGGGCGCCCCCCCTGCGCCCTGCACCCTTACAGTGACCGGAGTATGTGAGGTGTATGGGAGCAAAGGCGCACAGCTGCAGTGCTGTGCGTTACCTCAGTGAAGATCATGAAGTCTTCTGCCGCCTCTGAAGTCTTCTTTTCTTCTCATACTCACCCGGCTTCTATCTTCCGGCTCTGCGAGGGGGACGGCGGCGCGGCTCTGGGACGGACGGCGAGGGTGAGATCCTGCGTACCAATCCCACTGGAGCTAATGGTGTCCAGTAGCCTAAGAAGCAGGACCTTGCAACTCAGAGAGTAGGGCTGCTTCTCTCCCCTCAGTCCCTCGATGAGGGAGTCTGTTGCCAGCAGTGCTCCCTGAAAATTAAAAACCTAACAAAATACTTTCTGTCAGAAAGCTCAGGAGAGCTCCTGAAAAGCACCCAGTCTCCACTGGGTACAGTATCAAACTGAGGTCTGGAGGAGGGGCATAGAGGGAGGAGCCAGTGCACACCCAGAACTAAAGTCTTTCTTAAAGTGCCCATGTCTCCTGCGGAGCCCGTCTATGCCCATGGTCCTTACGGAGTCCCCAGCATCCTCTAGGACGTTAGAGAAAATAGGATTTTAATACCTACCGGTAAATCCTTTTCTCTTAGTCCGTAGAGGATGCTGGGCACCCGTTCCAGTGCGTACTGTGTCTGCAGTTATTAAATGGCCCTTAACTCCAGAACATTTATGTGGAGATGAAAACATCCAAGGAAGACTTGACCATCTTCCTTGGATGTTTTCCCCCTGTGTGACTGCTCTCCAGCCTCAGAGGGTTGCATCCGTGGTCCCTAGGATCCCGTCCTGGATCCCGAACCATCGCCCCTCTAGGTGGTGAGAACTGTGCAGCCACCAATGGAGTGAGATTCTGGTCTTGGAAGACAGGATTATCCTCCGGTGCATGTGTAGGTGGGATCCGGACCACTTGTCCAACAGGTCCCACTGGAACACTCTGGCATGGAACCTGCCAAACTGAATGGCCTCGTAGGCCGCAACCATCTTCCCCAGCAACTGAATGCATTGATGGATTAACACTCTTGCTGGTTTCAATTTGTTTGACCAGACTCTGGATCTCCAGAGCCTTTCAACTAGAAGAAAACCTCTTCTGTGTCCAGTATCACTCCCAAAAACAACATCCGCGTCATTGGGACCAACTGCGATTTTGGCAAGTTTAGGAGCCAACCATGTTGTTGAAGAACTGTCAGGGAGAGTAGATGTTTTGCACCAACTGGTCCCTGGATCTCGCCTTTATCAGGAGATCATCCAAGTACGGGATAATTGTGACTCCTTGCTTGCGAAGGAGAACCATCATTTCCGCCATCACCCTGGTGAAAATCCTCGGAGCCGTGGACAGACCAAACGGCAACGTCTGAAATTGGTAATGACAATCCTGAATTGCAAACCTCAGGTAGCTTGATGCAGTGGCTAAATGGGAACATATAAGTAGGCTTTAAAAGGATTTATGTCTACCAAAACCATGAAATCTCCTTTATCCCCCGGACTGGAGATCACTACCCTGAGAGATTCCATCTTGAAATTGAATTTCTTTAGGTAGAAATTAAGGGATTTCAGATTTAAGATTAGTCTGACTGAGCCGTCCGGCTTCGGGACCACGAAGAGGCTTGAATAAAAACCTTCTCCCTGCTGACTAAGGCTGATTTGAACAATCGGTGAGGGGGAACGTCTTGAAACCGCAGTTTGTACCCTTGGGACACTATTTGTAAAGCCCACGAGTCCAGGTCCGAATGAATCCAGAACTGACTGAAGAGTTTTAGACGTGCCCCCCACTGGTGCGGGCTCCTGCAAGAGAGCCCCAGCGTCATGCAGTGGATTTGGCAAAAGCAGAGGACGATCTCTGCTCCTGCGATCTTGAAGAGGCTACAGACCTCTTCCCTCTTTTCCTTCCTCTACCTGCAAAGAAAGGGGAATCTTAACTTCTTGCATATCTATTGGGCCGAAATGACTGCGTCAGATAATGATGCGTCTTCATCCGTTGAGAGGGAACATAGGGCAAGAAGGATGACTTACCTGCGGGAGCTGCCGAGATCAAATTAACTAGGCCGTCGCCAAACAAGGCTTCACCTTCATAGGGAAGAGACTCCCTTTCTTCTTGGAGTCAGCATCAGCATTCCCTTGGTGAATCCACAATGCCCTCCTATCCGAGACTGCCATGAAATTGGCCCGTGAGCACTTGTGCCCGGTGTAGGATTTTTAAATATGTGTAGTTTACTGTATGCAAAGGTTTAAAACCTTTTAGGAACTGAGATCTAAGGTGTATTACATGTAGTTTAAAAAAAACAAAAAAGGTTTATTTTATGGCAGTAGTTTCCAAACTGGGGTTCTTGCACTGGTAGCATAGTTTGGTGGTCCAGGACCAATTAAAATTATTTATACTTTATTAAATTGGCAAAACCATTCCCTCACAACATAACTGAACCTGAGGATGACATGCTATAAACACAATTTACTTAATTTTATATTTTTTTCTGAATTTCTCAATAAAAAAAACTTTGGCCTAGGGGTGCCGTGAAACAAATTGTGATACTCTAGGGCAGGGGTGTCAAACCCATGGGCCGCATGCCGCCCCCAATGCATCCTTTTGTGGCCCACAGGCCGGGGTCCGACAGGGGTCCTTTTGTGGCCCGATCACCTTGCTTAGAGCGAGGGCAGGAGAGTGCAGCCAGAGTCTTTGCTTTCTATGTGCGGCACCATCTTCCCGAAGAGATCACCGGGAAGATAGTGCCCCTTCCACTGGCTACAGCACAGGTATACTGGGGTGGGGTAGCAAACTGGGGGCCCCAATGGGCCCCTCCAGCAGTCCCTCTACCAAAACACGTCTTTTGGTGGTTTTGCGGTGTTATAACTACATGGTGACGATACTGTAGCATAGAGATTTTCAACCATTTACAACTCACGTCACACAGAACAAGATTTAAATATTGACAAGGCACACTGAAATATAATGGTGATGCATGGTGCAGTATCGTGTCCTAGGATGTCATGTCGCAGCTTCTCCATAGGTAACGCCTGAACAGGCCCGGTGACAGGGGGGACAAAGGGGACACTTGTTCAGGGCTCCAAGTATTAAGAACAGAAATAATGGGGCCATAGTGCCAATATTGCTTTTTAAAGTGTATCCACCAACTGCTCAATTTAAGCAGGAAAACAATTAACAGGCCAACTAAACCCTCCCCCCTCATTTTACCCCATCACTTTGTCTAGTCCCTGTGGTCCATACTGTATTGCCATTATTATGCATGTTGCTGTGCTGGCCCTTTTCTGAATGTCCCTGCCACCGCCACCGAAGAGCTGGATAGCCCAGTATGAAAACCACCTGCCGGCCTCACTGACGGTCCGAGTCAAAGGCTCCATTTTTTTTTAAAGATCCCTCTGCCAAGTTAAGGGGGGGTTGAGGGGGCCCCAGAGATATCAGTGTACTGGGCCCCGAGATTTCTGTTGCTGGCCCTGACCCTCAGGGGCGTATCTACCCCTTGGCCAGGATGGCACTTGCCAGGGGCACCATCCAGCTGTGCCAACCGTGGCTAAGGGATAGAGTTCTGCAGTCTCGAAAGGGCGCTATGGCAATCAGCGTGGGACTGACCAATTAGACGGTGAGGGAAGGATACTGAAATTGTCCCAACCCTGTTACAGTTTGAAACGCCCCTCAACTGCTGTCCACTGCTTCACTCCTAGCTCTGCCCCTTTGAAATTATTAACCCCTACCCCCCGGTAGGCGGAGTTCTCCAGGCCCATACTCAGGAGTCACCACTGCTGTACATTATGTGCCGGTTGTAGAGGCAGAGCGGGGAACATCAGAGAACGCCACAAATTACACAGTGGGCAAGGAGATGGCTGGAGACAGCTGCACAGCCATGCCTTGCAAGTTCGAGAGAGCTGTTGAATTTCAGCACTTCAAGTCAGAGCCTGCCCCCTGCTGCCCAAGCAGTCCGTGACAGTTAGTGTCGAGGAGGGGGGGATTTGTGCATGTGTGCTATCAGTGTGTGTGTGGGGGGGTGGAGGATGTGTGTGACTGTGAGGGAGCTGTCAGTGTCAAAGGGGAGAGGAGCAGGAGGGATTTGTCAGTGTGTGGAAGTGATGAGAGTTGTCAGTACTGGGGAAATGTGTGTGTGTGTGTGTGTGTGTGTGTGTGTGTGTGTGTGTGTGTGTGTGTGTGTGTGTGTGTACTAGATTTAGGAGTGTGTGTTTGTGAGAGGTTTCAGTTGGGGAATTAGAGTTCATACAGTAATTAAATGTTTTCATATTGAGAACTACATATCCCAGCATATACAGTGTGCTGGGGATGCTAACAATCTTTATTTAAAAGTTTAAAAAACATTGCTTTTATGACTGCAATGGTTAAAAAGGGAGAGCTATAAATCAATTTATCAGTGAATGATCGCAGTTTGAGCTGTGACATTTTACTGAACCACCTATCCCTCCACACTCACTACCTGTCCTCAGGATGCATTTACCATCCCGGCAGACGGTATACCGGCGGTCATTTGACCGATGTTGGAATCCTGACACCACTTGGGAGACTGGTGCCGGCACACAGACAGCCAACATCCCGAAGGCGAGTATTGGAGGGAGGGTTAGGACTGGGGGAGGGGGTGTTAGGGAAGGCACTAGGAGGGGGGGGGGGTTAGTCCTAGCTGCCACCCCCTGAGGGTTAGCCCTATCCGCCACCCCCCCCAGAGGGTTAGGATTAGGATTAGGTATCATGTGACTGCTGGAATCCCGAGCGCCGGATGCCATACCCAACCCCCTTTACTTTTTCAGGCATTTCTATCTCTTCTCTCTCTATGGTGTTCCGATTGCCCACTTTCCCTTGTGCTTTTCTCTCTCTCTCTCTCTCTCTCCTTTGTTTAGAGCATCAGTTTCTGTAGTCCACTTTATCCTTATTTTTTCCAGTGTTTCACTATCTCTCTGATGTAATGAGGATGTATGGTCTAGAGGGATCAGTAATGCATTGTACTGTATAGAGGCGTCAGGGATGTAGCGTAGGGTATAGAGGCGTCAGGGATGTAGCGTAGGTTATAGAGGCATCAGGAATGTAGCGTAGGGAATAGAGGCATCAGGGATGTAGCGTAGGGTATAGAGGCGTCAGGGATGTAGCATAGGGAATAGAGGCGTCAGGGATGTAGCGTAGGGAATAGAGGCGTCAGGGAATTAGCTTAGGGAATATAGGCATCAGGGATGTACTAGCAGGTATATAGAGGTCAGTGTACTGTATAGAGGGTAGAGATGAGCGGGTTCGGTTCCTCGGAATCCGAACCCGCCCGAACTTCAGGTTTTTTTTCACGGGGCCGAGCGACTCGGATCTTCCCGCCTTGCTCGGTTAACCCGAGCGCGCCCGAACGTCATCATCCCGCTGTCGGATTCTCGCGAGGCTCGTATTCTATCGCGAGACTCGGATTCTATATAAGGAGCCGCGCGTCGCCGCCATTTTCACACGTGCATTGAGATTGATAGGGAGAGGACGTGGCTGGCGTCCTCTCCGTTTAGACTAGAGTACTAGAGAGAGACACAAATTTTGGGGAGCATATTATTAGGAGGAGTACTACTTGCTGCTGATAGTGTGACCTGTGACCACCAGTTTAATTAATCCGTTCTCTGCCTGAAAAAAAACGATACACAGTGTGACACAGTCACATACCATATCTGTGCTCAGCCCAGTGTGCTGCATTATATGTAATACTGTATATCATTATCTGACTGTGCTGAGTGCTCACTGCTCACACAGCTTAATTGTGGGGGAGACTGGGGAGCAGTTATAGCAGGAGTACATATTTTAAGTACAGTGCACACTTTTGCTGCCAGAGTGCCACTGCCAGTGTGACTGACCAGTGACCACTGACCACCAGTATTGTGATTGTCTGCTGACCACCAGTATATTGTGATTGTCTGCCTGAAAAAGTTAAACACTCGTCGTGTGGTGTTTTTATAAACGCATTCTGCAGACAGTGTCCAGCAGGTCCGTCATTACATAATATATACCTGTCCGGCTGGAGTAATAGTGTGATATATATATATATTTTAATTTTATCTCATTATCATCCAGTCTATATTAGCAGCAGACACAGTACGTTAGTCCACGGCTGTAGTTACCTCTGTGACGGCAGTCGCTCGTCCATCCATAATTGTATACCACCTACCCGTGGTTTTTTTTTTTCTATCTTCTTGATACTAGTAGCTTACTTTAGGAGTCTGCAGTGCTGACAGACAGTGTCCAGCAGGTCCGTCATTACATAATATATACCTGTCCGGCTGCAGTACTAGTGTGATATATATATATATATATTTTAATTTTATCTCATTATCATCCAGTCTATATTAGCAGCAGACACAGTACGGTAGTCCACAGCTGTAGCTACCTCTGTGTCGGCAGTCGCTCGTCATCCATAAGTATACTAGTATCCATCCATCTCCATTGTTTACCTGAGGTGCCTTTTAGTTGTGCCTATTAAAATATGGAGAACAAAAATGTTGAGGTTCCAAAAATAGGGAAATATCAAGATCGACTTCCACCTCGTGCTGAAGCTGCTGCCACTAGTCATGGCCGAGACGATGAAATGCCAGCAACGTTGTCTGCCAAGGCCGATGCCCAATGTCATAGTACAGAGCATGTAAAATCCAAAACACCAAATATCAGTAAAAAAAGGACTCAAAAATCTAAAATAAAATTGTCGGAGGAGAAGCGTAAACTTGCCAATATGCCATTT